>NC_056444.1:15451893-15751893 GCF_018296145.1 Oncorhynchus tshawytscha
AGAGCCCGTACTAGAATCCGATCGAACATCTCTGGAGAGACCTGAAAATAGCTGTGCAGCAACCCTCCCCATCCAACCTGACAGAGCTTGAGAGGATCTGCAAAGAAGAATGGGAGAAACTCCCCAAATACAGGGGTATCAAGCTTGTAGTGTCATACCCAATAATAGGAGGGACACTTCAGAACAATCTTCCTTTTTATATTTTTTGTGGACTATCTGTTGTTCCATGTAGTGAATCTGTTATTCAATGCGTTTTGTATGGGCTAATGGCAGTAAGGACAAAAATATTTGTTAATTTAAAAAATATATATATATTTTTTGATACATCACGTGATCATAAAATGCAAAATCAAATAGCTAAATTATCCTTGGTATGACCTTCTTAAAACAATTCCATATAGCTTAGTAGAATGGTAAAATCGGCCACGATAAAACCATCAACATAGAACCATAGTAAACACACTGTAGTTAGTGTACATTCTTCTTCTGGCTAATTTTACAGAGAGGTGAATGAGGCAGTTCACGGTGCAGTCAGAAAGACATCTGGTTCATTGACCTTTGCAGTTGGAAAAACCTTCAGGCTCATCGGAGAAGGCGAGAAAGTGTCTGCTGTGGCCTGTGACATTCCCAATACCATTTGGGAACAATTACACAGCAATGCCAGGAACACCGGCGACCTTCCTACTCTTTCCTTCCCTTGAAGATAAACTCCCAGTAGTGGTACTGATGTTATTAGTGAAGTATGAAAATATGCCTGGAACCTGCCTGGGTGGTCAAGGTTAATATATGAAAACTGAGTCGAATTGATAAATTCACGTTTTCCCGTGGATGCAGCCGTCCCGCTTTAGAATGTTTTGGGCAGTGGTGGGATATGTTGAGCAGTGTTTGTCAGTGGTGGGATATGTTGAGCAGTGTTTGTCAGTGGTGGGATATGTTGAACAGTGTTTGTCAGTGGTGGGATATGTTGAGCAGTGTTTGTCAGTGGTGGGATATGTTGAGCAGTGTTTGTCAGTGGTGGGATATGTTGAGCAGTGTTTGTCAGTGGTGGGACATGTTGAGCAGTGTTTGTCAGTGGTGGGATATGTTGAGCAGTGTTTGTCAGTGGTGGGATATGTTGAGCAGTGTTTGTCAGTGGTGGGATATGTTGAGCAGTGTTTGTCAGTGGTGGGATATGTTGAGCAGTGTTTGTGGTGGGATATGTTGAGCAGTGTTTGTCAGTGGTGGGATATGTTGGCAGTGTTTGTCAGTGGTGGGATAGTGTTGAGCAGTGTTTGTCAGCTGTGGGATATGTTGAGCAGTGTTTGTCAGTGGTGGGATATGTTGAGCAGTGTTTGTCAGTGGTGGGATATGTTGAGCAGTGTTTGTCAGCAGTGGGATATGTTGAGCAGTGTTTGTCAGTGGTGGGATATGTTGAACAGTGTTTGTCAGTGGTGGGATATGTTGAGCAGTGTTTGTCAGCAGTGGGATATGTTGAGCAGTGTTTGTCAGTGGTGGGATATGTTGAGCAGTGTTTGTCAGTGGTGCGCTGTCTTTAGTTGGTTTGGCTTTGGCTGTTATGGACTGTGTAGGGCCTATTTGGTAGTGCTTTAGATATGTTTGGGGTGTGCTGGGAACTGTTTGGGCTGTTATAGTTATCCTTAGCCAGGTTCAGATAGCTACAGATGTAGGATCTTAATTTGATCACCCTTTTTCAGGAGAAATGTCATGCAGGACATTTTAAATGTTTAATGTATTTGAGGTTTAAAAATGATTTTGAATGTATCAACCTCTACAATAATGTCCATGAATTATAATCAACATTATAATTGACATTTCCTGTTGCTGCAGGATTAGAAGTGTAGCAAACTGGCTCAAATTAAGATCCTACATCTGTGTTAGGGTTCAGGTTTGGGCTGAACTGTCCTGACAACCAGAACTACTAGCTCAAAGAAACAAGGGACAGATAGGGGGAAAGGTCAACTGACCCATAAAAGCCATGATGTTTTTGTTCTGATGGCTAAATAACCAGATATTGTTTGGTGGACCCCTCATGTTTGTCTTGGTCTGGCCTGAGTCTGTGTCTAAGGAGGGACAGTGGGCCTGAAGACCTTGGAGATGGCGGCTACTGTTTGGACAGCTGCTGTTGAGACATGTTTTTCTTAGTTTATCCGCGTTGCGCCGCGACGTCCTCTGTGCCAAAGTCACCCTCCTCACCTTCACAGAGAGACTGAAGCCAAACAGAGAGAGTAGGCCCTTGAGTGTCACAATATTAATTGTTGATTCTCATAAATGGATGCCTGTCCACAAAAATACTGAATATGTTGTGCTGGAAATTGTGATATAAGTAAAGATGTTCCCATCCGTATTTTGAATTGTTGATACTGAGACTGTCAAGTGCTACCTCTTATGATAGATCTGTCTAGTGTCAAATGATAGATTCGTCTAGCTTCTCCTGAATCATAAACACTCCAAATGAATTTCACCTTAGCTGCCTTTTGTAGGAGCCAAACGTCTACAGTATGTCTGAGAACTGAACTGACGCCTGCAGCAGGCCCACTACCTTCCTTTACTCCTTGTCAGGATTGCCATAAACTATAACAAAACTACCTCAGTTTAAAGGTATCCTACAACCTCAAATAAAATCATGTAAACAATCAAGTGATAAAGGATCTAATCCACTGGGATTATATTTCCTAATAAAGCCAAAGAATGCATCTATAAGAGCCTTTACTGTAAACAGTTATAGAAAACCATAACTTGGATCATAGGAGGGCTTCGTAGAGTGAACCATGTTATCTGGTAGTGATACACAAGTGATGCTTGGGCATGTGCTGTTTGATTTGTGAGACCAACAAAGAGATGGAGATGTGGAAACATTTACAGTAACAATAGTACTCTTGCTCATTTGGAAATGCAGCATATAAATTGCAACCTTATCCATTTATGTTGGCTTGGAGTAGCAGAGAAAAGCTGAGGGACCCCATACCACTCTCGTGTGGAACGTTTTTTTTTTTTACCCCTTGTAGCTTGAAGTTTATTTCAAAGCGGGTGCATGGCTTTCTGTTAACTATTAAATTAATGATCTCTTAATAGGCATTTGTGCCAGTCTGTATGATTCTACTCCCGTGCTGAAACGAGAGCCAGCTGGAGCTATGAAACGCTCAGTTCCCGTCAAAGTAAATCACTGAATCGCTGATTCATGCTCCCAAAAAGTTTTCTTTTAGAGCGTGGTTGGTTATTATCTTTATGTTAAACCTTGGTTTTGGAGAGCATCAATGGCTAGTCCAGGGTTGACATATCTGTGTTTATTTTGCTGCTAATAGCTGGCTAATGTGTAGGTTATACCAGCTCCAGCTAGCGGTGCTATCTCTTGGCAGGAACTGAAAGGAGAGGCTTTGCTGGCTGCTAACCTGGGGTCAAACAGCAGGGTGTGGGATGTAGAAGGCAGAAGGATGGCTTGACTAGGCTGTTAATTGTGTGTGTGTGTGTGTGTGTGTGTCCGAATTCCCTCATTCCCTTGACCTGCCCGTCAATCCGTAACCCATAGCATTGATCTACACTCCAGGTCATAGTGTGCTGTGGAGAACAGCCTTGAATGTTAAAGCTTTGCTATTGTCCATCTCCCCAGAAGCCCTGGGTTTGTTAGCAGGAGGAATTGTGGGTTCAGGAAGGGGAGCAAGGTTGTTTGGGTGGTGCAGAAGTGTCTCACCATGTCACCATGTCTGTGTGTGTCCGTAGATCCCTATAACTAACTAACTCTCTCTCTGTGTCTGTGTCTCTGTCTCTGTCTCTCTCTGTCTCTCGATCTCTCCCTCTCAGGTGGACCTATGGCAGCCCAACAGTGCCTCTCTGATCCGACACAATGCCACTGTGGACGTGCACGTGAGACGGAACGACACACGAGGGCTACGGACACGCCTCCAGAAAGAACACATAGATTTTAAGTAAGGGCTTAGAGACTACTCCATATTTCACCCTGAACAGTAAAGACAATGACCATAATAACACCAGAGCCATTCCTAGCCCAGTGCCGCCCCTGCCTCACCACTCCCCCTGTCGTTAACCCATCCACCCCCACAGGAAGAGGAACATCTGTTCGCCAAAAAGGGTGTCGCGAGGTGCCTTTTCAAAGCATACATGCACACACACACACACACAAAACACACACACAAAACACAGACTACAACACTATTTGCTTTCAAAAGCAGCCCTTTCATCTTTTCTCCCCATCAATCATCACAATGATGGAGTTTATCAAAGAAGCCACAGCCAGAAATACTCCCATTGTCATCCCTATCCTCAGGGAAGACTTTTTACTCCTCTCTCTCTCTCTCTCTCTCTCTCTCTCTCTCTCTCTGGCTCTCGCTCTCTCTTGCTCTTGCTCTCTCTGGCTCTCTCTCTCTGGCTCTCTCTCTGGCTCTCTCTCTCTTTCAATTCAATTCAATTCAAGGGGCTTTATTGGCATGGGAAACGTGTTAACATTGCCAAAGCAAGTGAGGTAGATAATATACAAAAGTGAAATAAACAATAAAAATTAACAGTGAACATTACACATACAGTAGTTTCAAAACAAGCAAAGACATTACAAATGTCATGTTATGTGTATATATATATATATATATATATATATATATATATATATATACAGTGTTGTAACAATGTACAAATGCTTAAAGTACACAAGGGAAAATAAATGTGGGTTGTATTTACAATGGTGTTTGTTCTTCACTGGTTGCCCTTTTCTTGTGTGCAACAGGTCACAAATCTTGCTGCTGTGATGGCACACTGTGGAATTTCACCCAGTAGATATGGGAGTTTATCAAAATTGGATTTGTTTTCGAATTCTTTGTGGATCTGTGTAATCTGAGGGAAATATGTCTCTCTAATATGGTCATACATTGGGCAGGAGGTTAGGAAGTGCAGCTCAGTTTCCACCTCATTTTGTGGGCAGTGAGCACATAGCCTGTCTTCTCTTGAGAGCCATGTCTGCCTACGGCAGCCTTTCTCAATAGCAAGGCTATGCTCACTGAGTCTGTACATAGTCAAAGCTTTCCTTAAGTTTGGGTCAGTCACAGTGGTCAGGTATTCTGCCACTGTGTACTCTCTGTTTAGGGCCAAATAGCATTCTAGTTTGCTCTGTTTTTTTGTGAATTCTTTCCATTGTGTCAAGTAATTATCTTTTTGTTTTCTCATGATTTGGTTGGGTCTAATTGTGCTGCTGTCCTAGGGCTCTGTGGGGTGTGTTTGTTTTTGTGAACAGAGCCCCAGGACCAGCTTGCTTAGGGGACTCTTCTCCAGGTTCATCTCTCTGTAGGTGATGGCTTTGTTATGGAAGGTTTGGGAATCGCTTCCTTTTAGGTGGTTGTAGAATTTAACGTCTCTTTTCTGGGTTTTGATAATTAGCGGGTATCGGCCTAATTCTGCCCTGCATATATTATTTGGTGTTCTACGTTGCACACGGGGGATATTTTTGCAGAAGTCTGCATGCAGAGTCTCAATTTGGTGTTTGTCCCATTATGTGAGGTCTTGGTTGGTGAGCGGACCCCAGACCTCACAACCATAAAGGGCAATGGGCTCTATGACTGATTCAAGTATTTTTAGCCAGATCCTAATTGGTATGTTGAATTTTATGTTCCTTTTGATGGCATAGAATGCCCTTCTTGCCTTGTCTCTCAGATCATTCACAGCTTTGTGGAAGTTACCTGTGGCGCTGATGTTTAGGCCAAGGTATATATAGTTTTTTGTGTGCTCTAGGGCAACGGTGTCTAGATGGAATTTGTATTTGTGGTCCTGGCGACTGGACCTTTTTTGGAACACCATTATTTTGGTCTTACTGAAATTTACTGTCAGGGCCCAGGTCTGACCGAATCTGTGCAGAAGATCTAGGTGCTGCTGTAGGCCCTCCTTGGTTGGTGACAGAAGCACCAGATCATCAGAAAACAGTAGACATTTGACTTCAGATTCTAGTAGGGTGAGGCCTGGGGCTGCAGACGTTTCCAGTGCTCGTGCAAAGTCGTTGATATATATGTTGAAGAGGGTGGGGCTTAAGCTGGTATCCCTGTCTCACCCCACAGCCCTGTGTGAAAAAATTGGTTTTTGCCCATTTTAACCACACACTTGTTATTTGTGTACATGGATTTTATAATGTCGTATGTTTTACCCCCAACACCACTTTCCATCAATTTGTATAGCAGACCCTCATGCCAAATTGAGTCAAAGGCTTTTTTGAAATCAACAAAGCATGAGAAGACTTTGCCTTTGTTTTGGTTTGTTTGGTTGTCAATTAGGGTGTGCAGGGTGAATACATGGTCTGTTGTACGCAAATTTGGGTAAAAAGTCAATTTGACATTTGCTCAGTACATTGTTTTCATTGAGGAAATGTACGAGTCTGCTGTTAATGTTGTTGGTTCCAAATATTGGGGAAGATGCCAGAGCTAAGGATGATGTTAAAGAGTTTTAGTATAGCCAATTGAAATTTTTTGTCTGTATATTTTATCATTTAATTGAGGATACCATCAACACCACATGCCTTTTTGGGTTGGAGGGTTTTTATTTTGTCCTGTAGCTCATTCAAGGTAATTGGAGAATCCAGTGGCTTCTGGTAGTCTTTATTAGTTTATTCTAAGATTTGTATTTGATCATGTATATGTTTTTGCTGTTTGTTCTTTGTTATTATTGAGCCAAAAAGATTGGATAAGTGGTTTACCCATACTTCTCCATTTTGGATAGATAATTCTTTGTGTTGTTGTTTTGTTGGGATTGAATTTGTTGTTGCCTAATTGTTTTTTTGGTAGGTTTCCAAACTGCATTCCTTCCATCTATAGCATTTCTTAATATTACTCAGTTCCTTTGGCTTTGATGCCTCCTGATTGAGTATTGCTCTGTTCAAGTTTTGCTGTGGTCTGACAGGGGCTGACTGTGAACACTCTGAGAGACTCTGGGTTGAGGTCAGTGATAAAGTAGTCTACAGTACTACTGCCAAGAGATGAGCTGTAGGTGTATCTACCATAGGAGTCCCCTCGAACCCTACCATTGACTATGTACATACCCAGCATACCCTTTCTCTGGCTCTCTCTCTCTCTCTGGATCTCTCTCTGGCTCTCTCTCTCTCTCTTTGGCTCTCTGTCTGGCTCTGGCTCTCGCTCTCTGGCTCTCTCTCTGGCTCTCTCTGACTCTCTCTCTGGCTCTCCTCTCTTTCTCTCTCTTGCTCTCTCTCGCTCTCTCTTGTTCTCTCTTTCTCTCTCCTCTTTCTCTCTCTCTCTCCTCTTTCTCTCTCTCCTCTCTTCTCTCTCTCTCTCTCTCTCTTGCTCTCTCTCTCTTGCTCTCTCTCTTGCTCGCTCTCTCACGCTCTCTTGCTCTCTCTTTCTCTCGCTCTCTCTTTCTCTTGCTCGCTCCTCTTTCTCTCGCTCTCTCTCTCTTGCTCGCTCTCTCGCTCTCTTACTCGTTCTCTTTCTTTCTTGCTCGTTCTCTCTCTTTCTTGCTCTCTCTCTCTCGTTCTCTCTTGCTCTCGCTCTCTCTTTCTCTCTCACTCTCCTCTTGCTCTCTCTCTCTTGCTCTCTCTCTCTTGCTCGCTCTCTCACGCTCTCTTGCTCTCTCATCTCTCCTTGCTTTGACTATTCATAGATGTATATTTCCTCAGTATGGGCCGGGGAGCCATAGAGATCTGAGGCTGGTGGGGTGATGGGTTTCAGTATTTACAGTCTGAGAGCGTTTGGGGGATAATTTGTATTAGATGAAAAAAGCTATGGGTGATGGGTTCACATGAGAGGGGACTAAAATCCCACATCTTAGCTGGGAAATACAATTGTATGTAGTTATTCATAAAATGTCATGCATTCAAACACTTTGATTTATGTCCACATTTTTCTGTTTTGTCATCCTGTGGTCAATGTTAGCTGAGCTAGACTATGACAAAACTACTCTCATCTCATTTGTGAAGAGAAAAGTTTTCTCAAAGAATGTCAATGACAGATGTAGCCTTTCCTGATGTTATGAGAACAGTTTTGACCAAATAAGTGTCTCTCCACACTAGGACACGCTGTCTCTCCATGCTAGGACACGCTGTCTCTCCACGCTAGGACACGCTGTCTCTCCACGCTAGGACACACTGTCTCTCCACGCTAGGACACGCTGTATCTCCAAGCTAGGACACGCTGTCTCTCCACGCTAGGACACGCTGTCTCTCCATGCTAGGACACACTGTCTCTCCACGCTAGGACGCGGTGTCTCTCCACGCTAGGACACGGTGTCTCTCCACGCTAGGACGCGCTGTCTCTCCACGCAAGGACGCGCTGTCTCTCCACGCAAGGACGCGCTGTCTCTCCACACAAGGCGCGCTGTCTCTCCACGCACGGACACGCTGTCTCTCCACGCTAGGACGTGATGTCTCTCCACGCAAGGATGCGCTGTCTCTCCACACAAGGACGCGCTGTCTCTCCACGCAAGGACGCACTGTCTCTCCACGCAAGGACGCGCTGTCTCTCCATGCAAGGACGCGCTGTCTCTCCACACAAGGACAAAGTCACTGGTCTCTCAGCTTAGTTTTCTTACTTGAATAAACAAAGTTATGATAAGAGGAAGATCATCAAGACTAAAATGTATTTAAAAAAAAAACATGACCCTAAAACACACTGACGCTCCTCTCGCCACAGGGTGTACATATCTAACCTTCAGAAGGAAATTGAAAAGCAGACGGGACATCGTTCTTCCCGCAAGAGGAGGTCTGAATCCCAATATGACTATGAGGTGTACCACTCTCTGGAGGAGGTAGGTGGGAGACACACACACATACACACACACACACTTTTCACCCCAAACCCACAGCTCTTTGCTGTTTATTTCTCTAGAGAAACCTGGAGTCTATGAGATGTGTGCATTTGCATCCAGCTTCCTGAATGTTGAATCTATGATCCCCATTGTCACGGCCTGAATGCATTCCACTGTGAGATAGGGGGAACCAGGGAGCCTTTCCAACTGCCTTCACCAACCCATCATTACACAGCGTTGAACCCATCCTCACACACACATACACACTCACAGGGCTGAGACACACACACACACACACACACACACACACACACACACACACACACACACACACACACACACACACACACACACACACACACACACACACACACACACACACACACACACATCAATGATCTACGATTTACACTGCTCATACATTTATACAGAAGGCAGACCGTATCAGTTGGTTTCAGTATTCTAATGAAATCAAATGTATTTATATAGCCCTTCTTACATCAGCTGATATATCAAAGTTCTGTACAGAAACCCAGCCTAAAACCCCAAACAGCAAGCAATCCAGGTGTAGAAGCACGGTGGCTAGGAAAAACTCCCTAGAAAGGCCAAAACCTAGGAAGAAACCTAGAGAGGAACCAGGCTATGAGGGGTGGCCAGTCCTCTTCTGGCTGTGCCGGGTGGAGATTATAACAGAACATGGCCAAGATGTTCAAATGTTCATAAATGACCAGCATGATCAAAATATAATAATCACAGTAGTTGTCGAGGGTGCAACAAGTCAGCACCTCAGAAGCAAATGTCAGTTGACTTTTCATAGCCAATCATTGAGAGTATCTCTACCACTCCTGCTGTCTCTAGAGAGTTGAAAACAGCAGGTCTGGGATAGGTAGCACGTCCGGGGGAACAGGTCAGGGTTCCATAGCCACAGGCAGAACAGTTGAAACTGGAGCAGCAGCACGGCCAGGTGGACTGGGGACAGCAAGGAGTCATCATGCCAGGTAGTCCTGAGGCATGGTCCTAGGGCTCAGGTCCTCCGAGAGAGAAAAAGAAAGAGAGAAAGAGAGAATTAGAGAGATCATACTTAAATTCACACAGGACACAGGATAAGACAGGAGAAATACTCCAGATATAACAGAATGACCCTAGCCAACCGACACCACTGCAGCATAAATACTGGAGGCTGAGACAGGAGGGGTCAGGAGACACTTTGACCCCATCCGATGAAAGGGCACAGGGCCAAACAGGCAGGATGTAACCCCACCCACTTTGCCAAAGCACAGCTCCCACACCACTAGAGGGAAATCTTCAACCACCAACTTACCATCCTGAGACAAGGCAGAGTATAGCCCACAAAGATCTCCTCCACTGCACAACCCAAGGGGGGGCGCCAAACCCAGACAGGAAGAGCACGTCAGCGACTCAACCCACTCAAGTGACGCACCCCTCCTAGGGACGGCATGGAAGAGCACCAGTAAGCCAGTGACTAAGCCGCTGTAATAGGGTTAGAGGCAGAGAATCCCAGTGGAGAGAGGGGAACCGGCCAGGCAGAGACAGCAAGGGCGGTTCGCTGCTCCAGAGCCTTTCCGTTCACCTTCACACTCCTGGGCCAGACTACACTCAATCATATGACCTACTGAAGAGGTGAGTCTTCAGTAAAGACTTAAAGGTTGAGACCGAATCTGAGTCTCTCACATGGGTAGGCAGACCATTCCATAAAAATAGAGCTCTATAGGAGAAAGCCCTGCCTCCAGCTGTTTGCTTAGACATTCTAGGGACAATTAGGAGGCCTGCGTCTTGTGACCGTAGCGTACGTGTAGGTATGTACGGCAGGACCAAATCGGAAAGATAGGTAGGAGCAAGCCCATGTAATGCTTTGTATGTTAGCAGTAAAACCTTGAAATCAGCCCTTGCCTTAACAGGAAGCCAGTGTAGAGAGGCTAGCACTGGAGTAATATGATCAATTTTTTTTGTTCTAGTCAGGATTCTAGCAGCCGTATTTAGCACTAACTGAAGTTTATTTAGTGCTTTTATCCGGGTAGCCGGAAAGTAGAGCATTGCAGTAGTCTAACCTAGAAGTAACAAAAGCATGGATTTTTTTTCCTGCATCATTTTTGGACAGAAAGTTTCTGATTTGTGCAATGTTATGTAGATGGAAAAAAGCTGTCCTTGAAACAGTCTTGATATGTTCGTCAAAAGAGAGATCAGGGTCCAGAGTAATGCCGAGGTCCTTCACAGTTTTATTTGAGACGACTGTACAACCATCAAGATTAATTGTCAGATTCAACGGAAGATCTCTTTGTTTCTTGGGATCTAGAACAAGCATCCCTGTTTTGTCCGAGTTTAAAAGTAGAAAGATTGCAGCCATCCAAATCAAATCACTTCATGGCCACTTCATTATGTCTGAAACACAGGCTTCTAGGGAGGGCAATTTTGGGGCTTCACCATGTTTCATTGAAATGTACAGCTGTGTGTCATCCGCATAGCAGTGAAAGTTAACATTATGTTTTCGTATGACATCCCCTAGAGGTAAAATATATAGTGAAATCAATAGTGGTCCTAAAATGGAACCTTGAGGAACACCGAAATTTACAGTTGATTTGTCAGAGGACAAACCATTCACAGAGACAAATTACTATCTTTCCGACAGATAAGATCTAAACCAGGCCAGAACTTGTCCGTGTAGACCAATTTGGGTTTCCAATCTCTCCAAAAGAATGTGGTGATCGATGGTATCAAAAGCAGCACAAAGGTCTAGGAGCACGAGGACAGATGCAGAGCCTCGGTCTGACGCCATTAAAAGGTCCTTTACCACCTTCACAAGTGCAGTCTCAGTGCTATGATGGGGTCTAAAACCAGACTGAAGCATTTCGTATACATTGTTTGTCTTCAGGAAGGCAGTGAGTTGCTGCGCAACAGCTTTTTCTAAAATTTTAGAGAGGAATAGAAGATTCGATATAGGCCGATAGTTTTTAATTTTTTCTGGGTCAAGGTTTGGCTTTTTCAAGTGAGGCTTTAATACTGCCACTTTTAGTGAGTTTGGTACACATCCGGTGGATAGAGAGCCATTTATTATGTTCAACATAAGATGGCCAAGCACAGGAAGCAGCTCTTTCAGTAGTTTAGTGAGAATAGGGTCCAGTATGCAGCTTGAAGGTTTAGAGGCCATTATTATTTTCATCATTGTGTCAAGAGATATAGTACTAAAACACTTGAGTGTCTCTCTTGATCCTAGGTCCTGGCAGAGTTGTGCAGTCTCAGGACAACTGAGCATTGGAGGAATACGCAGATTTAAAGAGGAGTCCGTAATTTGCTTTCTGATGATCGTGATCTTTTCCTCAAAGAAGTTAATGAATTTATTACTGCTGAAGTGAAAGCCATCCTCTCTTGGGGAATGCTGCTTTTTAGTTAGCTTTGCGACAGTATCAAAAATACATTTCGGATTGTTCTTATTTTCCTCAATTAAGTTGGAAAAATGGGATGATCGAGCAGCAGTGAGGGCTCTTCGATACTGCACGGTACTGTCTTTCCAAGCTAGTCGGAAGACTTCCAGTTTGGTGTGGCTCCATTTCCGTTCCAATTTTCTGGAAGCTTGCTTCAGAGCTCGGGTATTTTCTGTATACCAGGGAGCTAGTTTCTTATGACAAATGTTTTTAGTTTTTAGAGGTGTAACTGCATCTAAGGTATTGCGCACGGTTAAATTGAGTTCCTCAGTTAGGTGGTTAACTGATTTTTGTCCTCTGACGTCCTTGGGTAGGCAGAGGGAGTCTGGAAGGGCATCAAGGAATCTTTGGGTTGTCTGAGAATTTATAGCATGACTTTTGATGCTCCTTGGTTGGGGTCTGAGCAGATTATTTGTTGCGATTGCAAACTTAATAAAATGGTGGTCCGATAGTCCAGGATTATGAGGAAAAACATTAAGAGCCACAACATTTATTCCATGGGACAAAACTAGGTCCAGAGTATGACTGTGGCAGTGAGTAGGTCCAGAGACATGTTGGACAAAACCCACTGAGTCGATGATGGCTCCGAAAGCCTTTTGGAGTGGGTCTGTGGACTTTTCCATGTGAATATTAAAGTCACCAAAAATTAGAATATTATCTGCTATGACTACAAGGTCTGATAGGAATTCAGGGAACTCAGTGAGGAATGCTGTATGTGGCCCAGGGGGCATGTAAACAGTAGCTATAAAAAGTGATTGGGTAGGCTGCATAGATTTCATGACTATAGACGCTCAAAATACATTTTTTTTTGTTTTTGTAATTTAACATTTGCTATCGTAAATGTTAGCAACACCTCCGCCTTTGCGGGATGCACGGGGGGTATCGTCACTAGTGTAACCAGGAGGTGAGGCCTCATTTAACACAGTAAATTCATCAGGCTTAAGACATGTTTCAGTCAGGCCAATCACATCAAGATTATGATCAGTGATTAGTTCATTGACTATAACTGCCTTTGAAATGAGGGATCTAACATTAAGTAGCCCTATCTTGAGATGTGAGGTATCACAATCTCTTTCAATAGTGGCAGGAATGGAGGAGGTCTTTATTTTAGTGAGATTGCTAAGGCGAACACCGCCATGTTTAGTTTTGCCCAACCTAGGTCGAGGCACAGACATGGTCTCAATGGGGATAGCTGAGCTGACTACACTGACTGTGCTAGTGGCAGACTCCACTAAGCTGGCAGGCTGGCTAACAGCTTGCTGCCTGGCCTGCACCCTATTTCATTGTGGAGCTAGGGGAGCTAGAGCCCTGTCAAGTACATTTCATATCTTAAGTCTCTAATGTGATACATCTTGAACCTTTTGAAGTGGGCCAAAAACATCCCTTTACATTCATCATTTGTATGTAGCATGGCCACACTGTTCTCCACACACCATTCTAGAGAGGGGGAAATACTTTCAACCACCTTCGTCCAGGGCTGTTAGATTAAGGGGTTGTATAGTTCAGTGTGTTAGATTAAGGGTCTGTATAGTTCAGTGTGTTAGATTAAGGGGTTGTATAGTTCAGTGTGTTAGATTAAGGGTCTGTATAGTTCAGTGTGTTAGATTAAGGGTCTGTATAGTTCAGTGTGTTAGATTAAGGGTCTGTATAGTTCAGTGTGTTAGATTAAAGGAAAACATAGGGGTAACTGAGTGGGTGTTTAGACACATGGAAGGAATTGAATGGTTATATTACCAAAAGGGGGACCTACGTGCTATCAGCTCCAGGATAAGTGTGTGTGTGCGTGTCAGTGTGTGTGTGCCGATTCCCCCATGGAATTAGCTACAACAAAGATTTACTGCCGTGCTGCCTGGCGTGAAATGTGCAAGGCCTACTTTTATAGGATGGCCTATCCTGGTGCCTTGTTATCTGATAGGCTGGCCTAGCCTGGTGCCTTGTTATCTGATAGGCTGGCCCATCCTGGTGCCTTGTTATCCTCATTCTAATGGCTAAATGACCATATCATGAGTTTTTTAGCTTTTTGAGTTTCTCTACTCAGATCCAGAGTTGGATGTTTGAGATGAACAGGACCCATCCTCACCTGGTGGACATGTTCTCTATAGGGAGGTCATATGAAGGCAGGCCCCTCTATATACTTCAGGTAGGACACACACACACACACACACACACACACACACACACACACACACACACACACACACACACACACACACACACACACACACACACACACACTATGCTGGTTAACTGACTGTTGTCCTGTCTTGTTAGCTAGGAAAGAGAACACGGTCCTATAAGAAGGCCGTGTGGATAGACTGTGGGGTCCACGCCAGAGAGTGGATCGGACCAGCCTTCTGTCAGTGGTTTGTCAAAGAGGTAAGTTCCTTTCGTCTGCCTTGACAAGTCCTTGAGGGAAGCAGTGTCAGCTCTTCTGTTTTTACCTTGCTTTCTAATGTGAGACTTGTCCAGGACTGTGGTCCTGGAGGCTGGGAGCTGTGCACCTCTTGAAACAAGTTCAGACACAGGACAAACCATTCCCTAAGGGAGAGGAATGGTAAAAAAAAACAGAATCTCAATATTAGGGAATATTTTTGATTATTTTTGTTACTTACTGCAGGCAACATTGTAAATCACAGTGTTTTAACCTTTTTAAACCTGTGTTGCTCTGTAGTCAAATGAGTCCATAAGTGAGTAGTTTCACAATCCAAATTATCTAAACAACACTTTGGTTGTTGAACGTCTCCAAAATAATAGCTGGGAAAGCTGCTGCCTGCTGTCTGTCTCTGGTGCTGTCTGGTGCTGTCTGTATCTGGTGCTGTCTGTCTCTGGTCCTGTCTGTCTCTGCTGCTGTCTGTCTCTGGTGTTGTCTGTCTCTGGTCCTGTATGTCTCTGCTGCTGTCTGCTGCTGTCTGTCTCTGGTGCTGTCTGTATCTGGTGCTGTCTGTCTCTGTTCCTGTCTGTATCTGGTGCTGTCTGTCTCTGGTCCTGTCTGTCTCTGCTGCTGTCTGCTGCTGTCTGTCTCTGGTGCTGTCTGTCTCTGCTGCTGTGTCTGGTGCTGTCTGTCTCTGGTGCTGTCTGTCTCTGGTGCTGTCTGTCTCTGGTGCTGTCTGTCTCTGGTGCTGTCTGTCTCTGGTGCCGTCTGTCTCTGGTGCTGTCTGTCTCTGCTGCTGTGTCTGGTGCTGTCTGTCTCTGGTGCCGTCTGTCTCTGGTACTGTCTGTTGCTGTCTGTCTCTGGTGCTGTCTGGTGCTGTCTGTCTCTGGTGTCTGTCTCTGGTGCTGTCTGTCTCTGCTGCTGTGTCTGGTGCTGTCTGTCTCTGGTGCTGTGTCTGGTGCTGTCTGTCTCTGCTGCTGTGTCTGGTGCTGTCTGTCTCTGGTGTCTGTCTCTGGTGCTGTGTCTGGTGCTGTCTGTCTCTGGTGCCGTCTGTCTCTGGTGCCGTCTGTCTCTGGTGCCGTCTGTCTCTGCTGCTGTGTCTGGTGCTGTCTGTCTCTGGTGCCGTCTGTCTCTGGTGCCGTCTGTGTCTGGTGCTGTGTCTGGTGCTGTCTGTCTCTGGTGCCGTCTGTCTCTGCTGCTGTCTCTGGTCCCGTCTGTCTCTGGTGCCGTCTGTCTCTGGTGTTGTCTGTCTCTAGTGCCGTCTGTCTCTGGTGCCGTCTGTTTCTGGTGCCGTCTGTCTCTGCTGCTGTCTCTGGTGCCGTCTGTCTCTGGTGCCGCCTGTCTCTGCTGCTGTGTCTGGTGCCGTCTGTCTCTGGTGCTGTCTGTCTCTGCTGCTGTCTGTCTCTGCTGCTGTGTCTGGTGCTGTCTGTCTCTGGTGCTGTCTGTCTCTGGTGCTGTCTGTCTCTGGTGCTGTCTGTCTCTGGTGCCGTCTGTCTCTGGTGCTGTCTGTCTCTGCTGCTGTGTCTGGTGCTGTCTGTCTCTGGTGCCGTCTGTCTCTGCTGCTGTGTCTGGTGCTGTCTGTCTCTGGTGCCGTCTGTCTCTGGTACTGTCTGCTGCCGTCTGTCTCTGGTACTGTCTGCTGCTGTCTGTCTCTGGTGCTGTCTGGTGCTGTCTGTCTCTGGTGCTGTCTGTCTCTGGTGTCGTCTGTCTCTGGTGTCGTCTGTCTCTGGTGCCGTCTGTCTCTGGTACTGTCTGCTGCTGTCTGTCTCTGGTGCTGTCTGGTGCTGTCTGTCTCTGGTGCCGTCTGTCTCTAGTGCTGTCTGTCTCTGGTGCCATCTGTCTTTGGGGCTGTCTGTCTCTGGTGCTGAATCACTACTATATGCATCAGTCAAACTCTCTTGTCAACATAGTGAACATCTGTCAAATGTAATTGCACAATGTTGTAGACATTTCAGAGGGCCTGTTCAAGATTAAAACAATGTGAAACATTGTGTAACCTTTGGCTCTTGAACACACCCCGGACATTCAGTTGCATCCAATCATCACCAGCATGATTTATCAATATCCTCTGCAGTTCAGATAATTTGTGGAACTATCATAACTACCACACACACAAACACACACAAACACACACAAACACACACACACACACACACACACACACACACACACACACACACACACACACACACACACACACACACACACACACTTCTGGCTGTACTCTGTTGTATCCTGTCTCTGTTTGGAAACGTTACAACCATTTCAACAGAGAGCAGGGAGAGTGAAGCGTCACACATAATTAGGTCAAATGGAATCCACCCAAACTAGCTTGAAATGCCAGACCTCTACTATAACATTGATAGACCATAGCATATCATGTCTATCAGGGGGTTATATAACTCCAGATGAGTGCGTACAAGGAGGGTATTGAGAGACATTGAGAGTTACTCTTGTGACGGAGAAGACCAATGTGCTGTGGAGGTAAGTAGCGTTAATATCTAACTTTGGCCACTTGGGGGCAGAGCTCTGTCTCTCTACAAGTCTACAGAATCAGATTAACCTTGGCCTGAGCCTGATTACCGTGAAGGTACATCATTACCTGACCAACAATCTGCTTTCGCCAATCCTCCACTGGAGCCTGAGTCAATTAACCCACTCCTGGGGTAACGTCTGTCTGTCTGTAGTAGCCCTCTACCACAGTGACACTGTTCAGTCACAGGTGTGTCTTATCATTGGCTAATCCTCTGCCATTACCCCACTGGTCCCCTCAAACAATTATTGTATAGACATACAATGGAGTGTGACCACTCTTGGGATAGTTTGGGATTGTTATGTATCTGCGTCCAGTATGAAGGAAGGTAGCGGTCGTTTTTATCCTAACCGACTTGTGCATTGTTATTTTTTACTTATGGGTGGTCCCAGGAATCGAACCCACTATGCTCTACCAACTGAGCTACAGGTGACCACTTACTGCCTACATTCTCCATTCGCACTCCACACTACCTTAGTACTATTAATTATGAATTATTATTCACCAACTGGAAAGCATTCTGACCGGTGAAATACACATATAGCTTATGGTTCATTGTGATCCTGTTACCTGTCATGGTATTATAAACCTGTTGTTGTTGTAGGCGCTGCATTCCTACCAGTATGACTCTGTGATGAGACGACTGATGAACCAGCTCAACTTCTACATCATGCCTGTTTTCAACGTTGACGGATATCACTTCAGCTGGACTACGGTAGCTACAAATACCCCTCTCTCTCCCTCTCTCTCTCTCTCTCTCTCTCTCTCTCTCTCTCTCTCTCTCTCTCTCTCTCTCTCTCTCTCTCTCTCTCTCTCTCTCTCTCTCTCTCTCTCTGCCCTAGCTAGCATTTGACACAACATATGTATTTAAGGGACATGTTATTAATATCTTCATAGCTACTTTGTGTCACTGTTTGCACCGTATTTGGACAGACTATGGTTGCCAGTGGTAATTATTTTTGCCCCCAGGATCGTTTCTGGAGAAAAACCAGGTCCAAAAACGCCAAGTACCACTGCAGAGGTGTTGACGCCAACAGGAACTGGAAAGTCAAGTGGTGTGGTGAGTTTCTTTTTAATCTATCCTGTATGGAGGCCCCAATAATGAAACTATTTGAGACACAGTGCTGTGTGTGTGTGTGTCTCCTCTCTCTGTCCTCTGGTTTTCCTTCCCATACTGTTGGGAGATGTCTCCTGGCGCTCTGCCTGCTTAATTAGTGTAAGCTGTGGATTAAATGTTTGTGTGGTGATGACACCACCCGTTTGATATGATTTTGGTGGTGCTGGGCTGGGGGTGGTGGGGTCCTCTGGGGGGTGGGCTGGTAATTCATCACTCAGGGAGGGAGGTTGGTTTCATGTGTGGTAATTGGAATCTGAAACGAGAAAGGGTAGATATTTACAGCAAGAAAAGAGAAGGAGAGAAAGGGTAATATAGGGTCATATATAAGGGTGCAACAGGGTAATATAGAAAGAGCATGTGATACTAATTATCTCCAAGGTCTGTACAAGACAGAGGCTGGTGTTAAAGATATTCTCACATGTAGCAGATATGACCACGGGACCTAACCAGGAAAACTCTGGGCCCTTAAATCAAACCTGCTACAGTACATTGGATTATCCAGCTGCTGTAAATGCAGGCTAGAATACAGTAAAAGATCCACTGCCTTGACCTTTAACCTTTAACCTGACCAGAAAAAACTCTTGGCCCTAGCTATAGCATGAAAAGAGGCCCAAATTATGAGAATAGGCAATAGGCAAATGGTTACTGAAGCATTTGTTTTTTTCTGGGAACCAATCATAGACTCTCAATGTTGGACGATACCAGGGGTAATTTTCTGTCTAATTTGAATCCGTTAATTAATTTAGGATATTGTTTATCACGCTGTTTGAACTATACATAGACATGGCTCATTCCCTGTTGGATTTGTATATGCAAATATGAATTAGATCCAGTGTTTTGAGGTGCTGCTTGTTGCTCACGGGCAAATCTCTTAGATCAGCTCAGTCTTGTCTGTCAGCAGGTTACACCAAATTGAGTTTCTCACATTTATTTTTGGATTACTCATTTACACCATTCAAGGAGACATACTGTAGTTGGAGGGTTTTGTATATTTGTGGATAGAATACATGCATATTGCAAAGCTATGAGAAAGAGAGAGAGGCCATTTTGTGAGTTATCATGTATAAAACAATTGTTAGCAGGCAACAGTGCGACAGTTGGTCCCAAGAACATTTTGAATTGATAAAATGTCAACAGGCTGTGTGGAATAAAAATATGTCCTGGTGCGTTTCTGATGTTGTACCTCCCATTTACCATGAACAATTTTGTCATCTAGCAGACGGCAGACACTCTCACCCTGAGCAACTTACTTTCCACCAAATGCACTGAAATAAGGAAGCTGAAACAGCGGCATTCCGACATTTTTGTGTATGGTATCCTCTGCAATTTTTGGTATATGTATCTGTTGCCTGGTGTAAAACATTTATGTATTTTAAATTGTCACATAAAATCAAACCTAACCCAATACTAATATCCTATAAAAAAATGTTTTGGGTATAATTCCAGTATAAACCTGTGTATCCTCTCTGTATGTACACCCCTTAATACTGTATGATCATACTAAGTAACAGTACCTTCCCTGTTGTTGTTCCCCCTGCCAGAGGAGGGTGCATCCTCCCAGCCCTGTGATGACACGTACTGCGGACCCTTCCCCGAGTCCGAGCCGGAGGTCAAGGCGGTTGCCAAGTTTCTGAGGAAGCACAAGAAGCGTGTCAAGGCCTACATCTCCATCCACGCCTACGCCCAAATGTTGCTCTACCCCTACTCCTATAAATACGCCACCATCCCTAACTTTAACTGTGTGGTGAGAGGCAGATCTGTGACCACAATCAATCAATGAATCAATGTTGCAACACATATTGGAATTGAATAAATCATTGGAATGTAATGATTGTTTAACCCCTCTTACAGGAGTCAGCTGCACACAATGCAGTGACTGCCCTGTACTCTGCCTATGGAGTGAGGTATAGATATGGACCTGCCTCCACCACCCTGTGTGAGTAAAACATACGCTCTACTTCCTGATAATTACCTTACTTCAGCAGAACACTGGAAAACACTCCGAAAACTTTGATCGCACAATATTAAGATCAAATATTAGAATTCCTCCCATACACAAGCATTTCGCTACACTCGCATTAACATCTGCTAACATCTGCTAGCCAAGTGTATGTGACAAATAAAATTTGATTTGATTTGACACATGTTTACCTGTGGTAAAATCCCCTACTTGAATCCAAACTGTTTTATTTGATCTGACTCCAACAGATGTCAGCTCAGGCAGCTCCATGGACTGGGCCTATAGGAACGGGATCCCTTATGCCTTTGCCTTTGAACTGCGGGACACAGGCTACTTTGGCTTCCTGTTACCTGAAGCCCTGATCAACCCCACCTGCACTGAGACCATGAGAGCAGTGAAGACCATCTCATCAGGCCTACTGAAGAAGTGTGAGATAGGGATGCATGAGCTGGACAGGGAGAGATATCCATATCTTTGAGATATACAGACAATTATCTCTGCATCTGCTAGCAAATATCTACGGGCGGCTGGTTATTGTGTCAAAAAGGATTATGCAAGCCTTAAAGGGATAGTTTGGGATTTGATCTACTTACCTAGAGTGAGATTAAAATGTTTATGTATCTGCATGCAGTTTGAAAGAAGTTGCTAACTAGTGTTAGGGCAATGACTAAGTCTATGGGAACAGCTTGCATGCTAGCTGTTCCTATAGACTTCCAGTCATTGCGCTAATGCTAATTAGCATTGGCTCTTGAAATGATCTCTAACGTCCTTCATATTGGATGCAGATGCATACAAATCCCGAGCTATCCCTTTAATGTTTACCCAAGAGTGGTCACACTCCCTTTTATGTCTGTATGTTAGAGGCTATAATAGTGGTACTTGAAAATGACCTCAAACAATTATTTAGAGGTCAGATGACATAACTTCACCTTGAACTATAATAAGTCGACTATTTACAAAGTGTACAGTGGACATAAGCACTTGAATGCCATTTTCAAGAGACTGATATTGCATTTCACAGCACTTTTTTAAAACCAAGACTTTCCCCTGAACTTACTGTTTTCACCCTTCAAAACTTCACTATCTGGATCACCATCAGCTAACTGCTCTAGATGTCTTCCAAATGTATTTTACATTAATTGTGGTAGAACATCAGCTTATTTAGCAAAGCAAATTTAGTTTCTATGGTACAAACAACAAGAATGCCTATAGTATCATTAAAGTGGATTGTTCACCCAAATGACAAAATTACATATTGGTTTCCTTACCCTGTTAGCAGTCTATGGACAAGGTATGACAGCACTCAAAGTTTTAGTTTTGTTTAGCTGGCCAGTGTTTTGAAATACTAACTTTTATCTAATGCAAGTCAATGGTACATACAGTGCCTTGCGAAAGTATTCGGCCCCCTTGAACTTTGCGACCTTTTGCCACATTTCAGGCTTCAAACATAAAGATATAAAACTGTATTTTCTTGTGAAGAATCAACAACAAGTGGGACACAATCATGAAGTGGAACGACATTTATTGGATATTTCAAACTTTTTTAACAAATCAAAAACTGAAAAATTGGGCGTGCAAAATTATTCAGCCCCATTAAGTTAATACTTTGTAGCGCCACCTTTTGCTGCGATTACAGCTGTAAGTCGCTTGGGGTATGTCTCTATCAGTTTTGCACATCGAGAGACTGAAATTTTTTCCCATTCCTCCTTGCAAAACAGCTCGAGCTCAGTGAGGTTGGATGGAGAGCATTTGTGAACAGCAGTTTTCAGTTCTTTCCACAGATTCTCGATTGGATTCAGGTCTGGACTTTGACTTGGCCATTCTAACCCCTGGATATGTTTATTTTTGAACCATTCCATTGTAGATTTTGCTTTATGTTTTGGATCATTGTCTTGTTGGAAGACAAATCTCTGTCCCAGTCTCAGGTCTTTTGCAGACTCCATCAGGTTTTCTTCCAGAATGGTCCTGTATTTGGCTCCATCCATCTTCCCATCAATTTTAACCATCTTCCCTGTCCCTGCTGAAGAAAAGCAGGCCCAAACCATGATGCTGCCACCACCATGTTTGACAGTGGGGATGGTGTGTTCAGGGTGATGAGCTGTGTTGCTTTTACGCCAAACATAACGTTTTGCATTGTTGCCAAAAAGTTCAATTTTGGTTTCATCTGACCAGAGCACCTTCTTCCACATGTTTGGTGTGTCTCCCAGGTGGCTTGTGGCAAACTTTAAACGACACTTTTTATGGATATCTTTAAGAAATGGCTTTCTTCTTGCCACTCTTCCATAAAGGCCAGATTTGTGCAATATACGACTGACTGTTGTCCTATGGACAGAGTCTCCCACCTCAGCTGTAGATCTCTGCTGTTCATCCAGAGTGATCATGGGCCTCTTGGCTGCATCTCTGATCAGTCTTCTCCTTGTATGAGCTGAAAGTTTAGAGGGACGGCCAGGTCTTGGTAGATTTGCAGTGGTCTGATACTCCTTCCATTTCAATATTATCGCTTGCACAGTGCTCCTTGGGATGTTTAAAGCTTGGGAAATCTTTTTGTATCCAAATCCGGCTTTAAACTTCTTCACAACAGTATCTCGGACCTGCCTGGTGTGTTCCTTGTTCTTCATGATGCTCTCTGCGCTTTTAACGGACCTCTGAGACTATCACAGTGCAGGTGCATTTATACGGAGACTTGATTACACACAGGTGGATTGTATTTATTATCATTAGTCATTTAGGTCAACATTGGATCATTCAGAGATCCTCACTGAACTTCTGGAGAGAGTTTGCTGCACTGAAAGTAAAGGGGCTGAATAATTTTGCACGCCCAATTTTTCAGTTTTTGATTTGTTAAAAAAGTTTGAAATATCCAATAAATGTCGTTCCACTTCATAATTGTGTCCCACTTGTTGTTGATTCTTCACAAAAAATACAGTTTTATATCTTTATGTTTGAAGCCTGAAATGTGGCAAAAGGTCGCAAAGTTCAAGGGGGCCGAACACTTTCGCAAGGCACTGTATATTAACATTTTCACGCTTCATGTCCAAGTCATCCTAAAGTATCAAAAATATATTGTGTAACTCAATTAACTTACTAACAGATCATTTGGACATGAAGCGTGAAAATGCTAATATAGCTACCAGTGACTTGCAATAGATTTTTCCACTAAATGCAAAAAAAAAGTTAGCATTTGAAACAGTGGCCAGTTATACAAAACCAAAGCATGGTTTGCTGTCATACCTTGTCCATAGACTGCTTAACTGGTGAGCAAATGTGTCATTTGAAGGAACTTTTCCTTTAACAAACTGCCTTCAAATGGACTTTACATCTCTTTATGCTTTTCAGTTGCTGACTTATATAGTCAGTGGTAAAGGACACATTTCTATCATTTTGTAAAGAGGAAATGTTTACTTTTGATAGAAAGTGCCCAGGACATTTACTGAATTGTAATAAACGCTATTTCTTTTTTATGATGTTGTCACATGAGGATACTTTCGTTGTCATTACTAACATTATACATATTTCAATAACATAGTTTGACGTAACAGGAGTGTAATATCATGTGTGGTAGTGTAACAGGGATGCAGCAACATATGTTTTCAAGGGAAGCAATGAAGCAAGTTCACAAGGTCAAAAAAACATATTGGCTCAACCTCCTCCCAATCTTGTCTCTTGCAGTTTTTTTTGTTGAGAACTGTCTGCTTTTGTTATTTCCATAGTAATGAGCAAGTGTCTGTTTTTCCCTGTAAGTCTAGCTTGTTATTAATTCATTCTAACAAGACCCAGCATGCCGTGTTTCTGGGGCCCTGCAACTACACACTCATATACCACCCTGTTTAATCCAATCATTGTGTATTTGTGCAAACAGTTGCTGCCCACTCTCACAATTGTCAAAGATTCATTTGGAGCAATTATTATTCCAATTTGATGTGGATGACAATGATGACTTGGCACCAGATAGATCAGAGTTAGGTTTCTTTCTACTTCTAAAGTTGTTGTTCTCCCTCCCTCACCCCGCCACCCCAAAACACTCTTGGTCACAACACTAAATCATTAATGAAGAAGGATCCTTGTACTGAATGTTTTGTCTGTCTATTTGCTAGACATCCTGTGTGTGTGTGAGAGACTGCATGTGTGAGACTAGTAAGAATGTAGTGGGATTGTCCCTCTTGCCTCCCACCTGGGTGTAAAGTGCTAGTAGTTGCTCTGGAAAAGCAACCGAGACACAGAGAGAAGTTCATCTTCAAAATTGTCAGGTGATGTTCCAGTATTGACAGATTTAGAGGTGTCAGGGTTTTTCCATTCCAGGTTTAAATAAAAGACTAAATGCTTTGCTACTACGATATTATTTCTCTATCATATAGTTTTTAACTGACGCAAAATGGTAAGGTAAGAGTGCCAATTTCAATAGCAGCACTTTGTGTGCCAGTGAGCAAATCACAGCTTTTAGCTTCAATTGTGATCAGGTACTCTCTTCCATAGTGCCTCCCTTAGCTGACACTGCAGTTTTGGTTGCCTTTCACTTTTCAACAAGTAAATAACATCATGGCTCACTTTCAAGAGTGCAGCATCACTGTCCCTTTGGTGAAACGACTTGACTGCAGGTACCAAACAAAGGAAAAAGCTGGAGTAGTATTTGGTTCAAATCACATCAAATCAAAAATCACATCAAATTTGATTGGTCACATACATGTGTTTAGCAGATGTTATTTTGGGTGTAGCGAAATGCTTGTACTTCTAGCTCCGACAGTGCAGTAATATCTAACAAGTAATATCTAACAATTACACAACATATACCCAATACACACAAATCTAGCAATGGAATTAAGAATATAAAAATATATGGTTGAGCAATGAATAAGATAGAGTAGAATAGCATAGGATACAGTATATACATATGAGATGGGTAACACAAGATATGTAGACATTATTAAAGTGACTACTGTTCCATTTATACAACTGGACAGTGATTTCAAGTCTATGTATCTAGGCAGCAGCCTCTATATGCTAGTGATGGCTGTTTAACAGTCTGATGGCCTTGAGATAGAAGCTGTTTTTCAGTCTCTCGGTCCCAGTTTTGATGCACCTGTACTGATCTCGCCTTCTGGATGATAGTGGGGGTGAACAGGCAGGGGCTCAGGTGGTTGTTGTCCTTGATGATCTTTTGGCCTTCCTGTGAAATTGGGTGCTGTAGATATCCTGGAGGGCAGGTAGTTTTCCCCCGGTGATGCATTGGGCAGACCGCACCATCCTCTGGAGAGCCCTGCTGTTGCGGGCGGTGCAGTTGCTGTACCAAGCGGTGATACAGCCTGACAGGATGATCTCGATTGTGCATCTGTAAAAGTTTGTGAGGGTTTTAGGTGACAATCAAAATTTCTTCAGCCTCTTTAGGTTGAAGAGGCGTTGTTGCGCCACACCACACTTCACCACACTGGCTGCGTGAGTGGACCATTTCAGTTTGTCAGTGACGTGCACGCAGAGGAACTTCAAGCTTTCCACCTTCTCCACTGCGGTCCCATCTATGTGGATGGAGGGTGCTCCATCTGCTGTTTCCTAAAGTCCACGATCATCTCCTTTGTTGTGTTGACATTGAGTAAGAGGTTATTTTCCTGGCAGCACACTCCTAGAGCCCTCACCTCCTCCCTGTAGGCTGTCTCGTCATTGTTATTTTAATGATTGTTTGTTAGATTAAACATTAAAAAATACATTTTGTTTTCATTTTTTGTTTTGTTTGACCTTATGCAGGAAGTCTGATGTGTGCCTCATTGTGCAGGTGTTTTTCTTCGGGATGGCCCCCACTGTGATGTCAGATAGATCCCCTCTCTGAGTGGTCTGTCCAGGTAAGTGTCACCTCTGGTTGAGAGGACCCAGGGTTCTACAGAGTGCCCTTTAGGTTCCCCAGTAGGAGGTTGTCTTTAACCCAGCATGCCTTAGTAAAGGTGTCACAACACATGACCATTGCCTAGATGTGTATGACCTTATAATGTGAAAAATGGCCTTACAGTTCAATGTTACAGAATGGAGACTCACATGTTCTTGTCAAGCTCTGCTGTTGATTTTATGTTTGATAGCCCCTTATTATTTACATGAAATATTACCAGAAATAATCCCAATACTTAACTAATCAATAGTTTAAAAAAAGACTATCTAAATATCATGGCTCTTCAACAGTGGTGTAAAGTAATGAAGTAAAAATACTTTAAAATATTACTCAAGTCATTTTGGGGGTATCTGTACTTTACTATATATTTTTACAACGTTTAATTTTACTTCACTACATTCCTAAATAAAATAATGTAATTTTTAATCAATATATTTTCCCTGAACCCCAAAAGTATTTTGGATGCTTAGCAGAACAGGAAAACGGTCCAATTCACAAACTTATCAAGAGAACATCCCCACTGCCTCTGATCTGGCAGAATCCCTAAACACATGCTTAATTTGTAAATGTTGTCTGCGTGTTGTATTGTGCCCCTGGTTATCCTTAAATTAAATAAAATAATAAAATTGTGCCATCTGGTTTGATGAACATAGCCAATTTGAAATGATTTATAGTTGTACTTTTACTTTTGATACTTGAGTATATTTTTGCAATTACATGAACTTTTGATACTTAAGTATATTTAAAACCAAATACTTTTAGACTTTTACTCATGTAGTATTTTACTGGGTGACTTTCACTTTTACTTGAGTCATTTTCTATTAAGGTGTCTTTACTTTTTCTCAAGTATGAACGTAATATCATGGTTAGGTATACTATATTTATTCAAAAGGAGACCATCGTGCGCTCACAGAAGTTGCGTATACTATTCATATACCATTCACACACGCACACGGACAAACACGCACACGGACAAACACACACACAGCCCCTCTCTCTCTCTCTCTGTATTTCCGCTCCTTGAACCGCTGCCTGGATCATCCTGCTGCCTCACTGCGGCCAGTTTTAAAGTGCGTGACGTCGCTTCCTTTCAACATGGCGCAGCTAGGCAGGTTGCTAATGGAAATCTGAGGGATTTACCCCACCTTCTGTCTTTATTTATGTCTGTATGTTAGAGCAACTGCCGCTGTCATCTCGAACAGAATACATCGGTCTGAAACGGCTGCTGCCCTTTGGACAGGCTCCTCGCCCTAATTCCGGTGCGTCATGTATGAGGGCAAAAAGACGAAAAACATGTTTTTAACAAGAGCTTTGGAGAAGATCCTGGCCGACAAGGAGGTTAAAAAGTCTCATCATTCACAATTGCGCAAAGCCTGCGAGGTGGCACTTGGTAAGTTCTGGCATTATCACAATCTGAGGTTGTCATTGATTTGCCCACGTCATACATCTCTGCTTATCCTGCTTGATAGGTTTTCGGCTGCTACAATGTCGCAAAAATCTTCATAGAATCTGTTGGCAACATTGTAGAGCTAAACGGGTTATATGGCTTTTCGCCCGATAATTTAGGAGTTATTCTGGTGAAGGATGGGATATAAGTGTTGAATATACAACTATCGAGGTTGCATTATAGGATCGGAGATAATCATTGTTGAGTTACTATGTGAATACGGAAATGGTGCAAGTGACAGGGGTGGGTGCCTCCTTTGACATTTGCAAGCTGCTACACTAGTTTATTACGCATGTAACTGATAATTCAGCCCTTTTGAAATAAATTGACAGCTATTACCTGAAAGCAAACTGGCACTGTTATTATTACCAATGATACAACCTAATGGAACTGCATTTGTCTGCAAGTCATAGGCTGTAGGCTACGGCCACTGTAGCCTCTATAGCTACAATTCTTCCTCCAAGAAGAAGAAGCTACCGACAATGTTAATTTTAAATGAATCATATTTCATTAAATTGTTAGGACGATATATGAAAATAATTTAGCCTCAACACTTTTACTTTTTCTGGTGGGATCTTGTGTGTCATACGAAGCAGTGTCTGTCTGCTCTGCTCTGGATATCCAGACTGCCCTGCGTGGCTGGAGAGGGAGTGGTGTTGAAAGAATGTGGCCTATCGCCTGGCAGTGAATGTTGGCGACTGTGGTATCTTTGGAGACTGGATCTGCGTTTATGTCCAGGTCTGGGTTGTCCCCAAAAACACCTGCACCACGGCAGGCAAGTGGCAGATACTTTTGGCCATGTAGTGTATGTTGACACCTGCTCGTCGAACATCTTATTCCAAAATCATGGGCATTAATATGGAGTTGGTCCCCCCTTGCTGCTATAACAGCCTCCACTCTTCTGGGAAGGCTTTCCACTAGATGTTGGAACATTGCTGCTGGGACTTGCTTCCATTCAGCCACAAGAATATTAGTGAGGTCAGCCACTGATATTGGGCCTGGCTCGCAGTTGGCATTCCAATTCATCCCAGAGGTGTTCAATGGGGTTGAGGTCTGGACTCTGTGCAGGCCAGTCAAGTTCTTCCACACCGATTTCAACAAACCATTTCTGTATGGACCTCGCTTTGTGCACAGGGGCATTGTCATGCTGAAACAGGAAAGGGCCTTCCCCAAACTGTTGCCAAAAAGTTGGAAACACAGAATTGTCTAGAATGTCATTGTATGCTGTTGTGTTAAGATTTCCCTTCACTGGAAGTAAGGGGCCTAGCCTGAACCATGAAAAACAGCCTCAGATCATTATTCCTTCTCCACCAAACTTTACAGTCAGTACTATGCATTAGGTCAGGAAGCGTTCTCCTGGCATCCACCAAACCCAGATTCGTCTGTCTGACTGCCAGATGCTGAAGCGTGATTCATCACTCCAGAGAACATGTTTCCACTGCTCCAGAGTCCAATAGCGCAAGCTTTATACCACTCCAGCCGACGCTTGGCATTGTGCATGGTGATCTTAGGCTTGTGTGCGGCTGCTCGGCCATTGAAATCTATTTCATGAAGCTCCCGACGAACAGTTCTTGTGCTCACGTTGCTTCCAGAGGCAGTTTGGAACTTGGTAGTGACTGTTGCAACCGAGGACAAGTTTTACGTGTTACGTGCTTCACTACTTGGCGGTCCCGTTCTGTGAGCTTGTGTGGCCTACCACTTCGTGGCTGAGCCGTTGTTGCTCCTAGACATTTCCACTTCACAATAACAGCCCTTCAGTTGACCAGGGCAGCTCTAGTTGGAAAGAAATGTGATGAACTGACTTGTTGGAAAGGTGGCATTCTATGACGGTGCCACATTGAAAGTCACCGAGCTCTTCAGTAAGGCCATTATACTGACAATGCTTGTCTATGGAGATTGCATGGCGGTGTGCTCGATTTTTATACACCTGTCAGCAACAGGTGTAGCTGAAAAAGCCAAATCCACTCATTTGAAGGGACGTCCACATACTTCTGTCTATATAGTGTGTCATGTTACATTATCAGCATGGCATCATTCACACTCGCAGCAGGTGCATTAAGCAGAGGCTCGTCTTTACACTATAGCCTTATCTCCATTGGTACTATGCCGGGTTGCTTTATGTTGGACATAGAAAGAGGAAGGCTCAACTACACTTTACGTAAATCATTTTCATCTGTCATGCAACTCAGAACAGGTTTTGTCCTGATAGTTTCTGGTCCGTGTCTCAACACCAGGATGTGTGCTAGGCCTTTTTAGATCGAGTTAGGCTCTCTTCTGCTGTACCAGTAATCTGACACTGCTGGTGAAACAAATTGGCCCACCTTTGTTGTTGAGCAGCCAGTGAGTCGAGCCTGTCTTTGTCTTACTGTACCTGTCTCAACGGTTTTGGGGGATAGGGAATGCACAATACTAGACTACATTGGTATTAGCCAATATGCAATGATATTATAATGTTATTACACTGTTAGTAACACCATTGAGTATTCACTACATGTTAGCATGTTTACTAAAACTTGCTCTTTTAATGTAAATGATCTGAACTATGATAATACAAATAGTTTATCAGACATCTTTGTATTCTTTCCCTATTGTCTTACATAGCCTAATCCTCATATAAACCCAGTAGCCTATGTACTTCCTGGAGTTGTGTGAGGTTATCTTAAGTAGGAGGAGAGTTCATAGTGGGAACAACGCTCCCCCTGCATTCATAAAGTGAATAGCCCAGATTAGTCAGAGCACCACAGTGTGTGGGTGTTTTAAGAGCCGTGAGTTTATCACTGCTTTATTATGCTGGAGGCCTGTGTCGTGGCCTATAAATATTACACATTCTAAAGGTGTGCCTGAATTCGCTGTTTTATTTTTATGATAACCAGCTGTGATTCTATTTAACAGCGTATTGGAGGCATGGATGGACATTTTGAAGGCTGCTCATCCTAAGACAATGAGAAACTTTGAGTCTGAAGTAACCACTTCCTGTCTAAACAACTGGGTGACCCATTACCAGTGACTTACATAATCTCTCCTCTTGCCTTGAGGCACAGAGACATCTCAGAGAGAATGCCATTACTTCCAGTCTACTGACCTCTCAATGACAGTCCCTCTGATCATGATACATACAGTCCTCACTGTCCCCCTCATTGAGACACGTTGTACACACTTCCAAGACAATCCCAATCCCTACCTACTACCCCTAGTCCCCTACACGCTACCTCTAGTCCCATACACACTACCCCTAGTTCCCTACCTACTACCCCAGTTCCCTACCTACTACCCCTAGTCCCCTACCTACTACCCCTAGTCCCCCACACACTACCTCTAGTCCCCTACCTACTACCCCTAGTCCCCTACCTACTACCCCTAGTCCCCCACACACTACCCCTAGTTCCCTACCTACTACCCCTAGTTCCCTACCTACTACCCCTAGTTCCCTACCTACTACCCCTAGTTCCCTAGCCCTAGTCCCCTATCCACTACCCCTAGTCCTCTACCCACTACCCCTAGTCCCCTACCCACTACCCCTAGTCCCCTACCCACTACCCCTAGTCCCCTACCCACTACTACCCCTAGTCCCCTACCCACTAGCCCCATTCCCCTACCCACTAGCCCTAGTCCCCTACCCACTAGCCCTAGTCCCCTACCCACTAGCCCTAGTCCCCTACCCACTAGCCCTAGTCCCCTACCCAGTAACCCTACCCCTAGCCCTAGTCCCCTACCCATTAGCCCTAGTCCCCTACCCACTAGCCCTAGTCCCCTACCCACTACCCCTACCCACTAGCCATAGTCCCCTACCCACTAGCCCTAGTCCCCTACCCACTAGCCCTAGTCCCCTACCCACTAGCCCTAGTCCCCTACCCACTAGCCCTAGTCCCCTACCCACTAGCCCTAGTCCCCTACCCATTAGCCCTAGTCCCCTACCCACTACCCCTAGTCCCCGACCCACTTTCCCTAGTCCCCTAGCCCTAGTCCCCTACCCACTAGCCCTAGTCCCCTACCCACTAGCCCTAGTCCCCTACCCACTAGCCCTAGTCCCCTACCCACTAGCCCTAGTCCCGTACCCACTAGCCCTAGTCCACTACCTACTAGCTTTATGCTGATACTGAATAGGCAGTGTTGTTCAAAGGCATTGCATGTTACAGCCCTATTTTAACTCTTCTTGTAGCTTTGTGATCTTCATTGTAACACTATCCAAGCATTTGTTTTGTTTTGATGAAAAACGTAAGTTGTCAGCCTCAGATTTAGTTTGTTCTCATTTTCACTGTGAACTTGACCTTTGCTGTTGTTTAGGGATCCATCCTGCGTCAGCTTGCATAGTGAAAGGTTCTCACATTGTCACAGAGGCAAAACAGTGACGGAAGCAGGAGTACATTCATCCTAAGATCAGAGTAGGTCTGATGAGAGAGGGAGGGAGAAAGGTCGATGGATGGAAGAGAGACTCTGGAGACATCAAAGATGCCTAGGTGCAGTAGCTGGCGCTGTCCTCCTATTCTTAGAATGCGGTTTATGGTCCATTTGATTCATGATGAATAAATAGTTTGCCAACGCCGAGCTGACTTCCAAGTCCGTAACCAATATGTGATTTTTCTGCAGTGAGATAAATCAGCATATTTACATCCTCCTGAAAACAACCCCAAGTATTTTGGTGCTTGCAGTATGGACTAAATGGGCTAAAAAAATATAACAGATGCTCTCTGTCAGTCCATTGGAAGGTGAGGTAGAGATACCATAATGCTTGTAAACACCTACCTGACACTCTCCAAACAGTTAAGGGGGAAGGGGAGGGGCTACTGTGTTGTTTTCAGACCAAGTTGTTGGATCAACTTTAAACCCAGACGTTGAGTCACGGGGAGGGAAGGAGCTGCCAGTCGCAGCGAGGTCAGGGCTCTTCCAGAGGTCAGGGCTCTTCCAGAGTTCAGTAGGGCCGCTGCACATTTCTCTCATTCCACAGTCCTCCGCTTTCCCAGCTCACTGCAGCCTGTGAATACATTCAGTCCACACACAAACACACAAGGGCCTGCTGCGGGGATATAGCAGTCTGTCCACAGTATATGCCTACACTGTACAGTATCAGTGCAGTCTTATGCAGTCTTAATCTGGCTTATATACAGTGTATAGCCGTGGTTTCATGAACTTGGTCATATCTAGGATACATCACTGGCAGTCCTCTGGAAACAGTACTGTCTTTTGTCAGTTTATATTACAAAACAACCAATGTAGAGAATCATTGTACCATCCAAACCGCTGTGAAATATGTTTTCAATAACCCAAAATATAGTATTTTCAGCTGTTTGAAGCTGGTGTACAAAACCCAAAGTAAAATACGCAAAAACAAAACATAAGAACAGGAAGCATAGAAATAGGGCACATAGAACAGATATACCGCTTCTTAGACTTGCTGTCAATGAGAATGACAGATCTATAACTCACATTTCTATATGAATTTGGTCAGGTCGCCCAAAAAGTTAGATATTGTAACTTTAATGTTACTGAATCAAGACTGTATCTATTATAACTATAGCAGTAACTACGAATCCATTTAAATGAAGCTGTCACGTCCTGACCATAGAAAGCCTATATTTTCTATGGTAGAGTAGGTCAGGGCGTGACTAGTGATTTTAGTCTAGTTTATTATTTCTATGTGGGGTTCTTGGTTTATTTTCTATGTTGGGGTTTGTGTATGATTCCCAATTAGAGGCAGCTGGTATCGTTGTCTCTAATTGGGGATCATACTTAAGTTGTATTTTTTCCACCTGTATTTTTCCACCTGTATCCCACTAGTATGGGATATTGTTTGTGTGTAGTTGCCAGTGTGCGCTGCATTTGACTTCATGTTTCGTTATTGTTCTGTATTGTTTTGTTGAGTTTCTTTATTAAACATGTGGAACTCTGTGTACGCTGCGCCTTGGTCCGATCATCATTATTACCAACAACGTGACATAAGCAATGTGAGCTGACCCATAGTAGATCTCATTTCATTCATATGTTGCGGAAAAGAGGCGTGCAACACATTTCTAATATGCTGCTTAGGAACCTTCCCAAAAGTAAAGTTGACATGAATAACGTTATGGAGCAACTACTATGGCAAACTGTTTTCCTTCTGAGTGTGGATGGTAATGAAGATGAAGCTATATATAAGTATGAACAGAATATATGATGTACTATTCAGGAAGAATGTGTGCGCTGATAGCAGAATACAATTCCTTAAAAGGCCTTTCGGGAATGTTTTTCTCTCCGAAAACTTTTAACAGCTATCTACAGCCTGTTATGGCCTATTTTTGTCACATATGTACTTTTGTAATTTGTTTAGCCACAACCAACCACACACGGTGGGTACATTTTATGTGGCCCTCAATCAGTCAAAGGAATTTCATGGACAATATCTGAATACTTGGTATTAACCATGTGTTTCCATTTATTTATTTGATTTGATTTCTTTACCCCTTTTTCTCCCCAGTTAGTAGTTAGTCTTGTCCCATCGCTGCAACTCCCATACGGACTTGGGAGAGGTGAAGGTCGGGTGCCGTGCGTCCTCCAAATCACGACCTCGCCAAGCCGCACTGCTTCTTGACACACTGCCTGCTTAACCCGGAAGCCAGCTTAACCCGGAAGCCAGCTTAACCCGGAAGCCAGCTTAACCCGGAAGCCAGCTTAACCCGGAAGCCAGCTTAACCCGGAAGCCAGCTTAACCCGGAAGCCAGCTTAACCCGGAAGCCAGCTGCACCAATGTGTCGAAGGAAACACCGTACAGATGGCGACCGAAGTCAGCGTGCATGTGCCCGGCCACCACAATGAGTTGCTAGAGCAACTCCCCTAACCAGGACAATGCTGGGCCAATTGTGTGCCGCCTCATGGGTCTCCCGGTCACGGCCGGCTGCGACACAGCCTGGGATCGAACCGGGATTTGTAGTGATGCCTCTAGCACTGCGTTGCAGTGCCTTAGACCGCTGCACCTCTCGGGAGCCCGTTTCCATTGATTTCACTCAAAGTTTGTTCTGAACAATTGTGGAGTATTGAGATGTATAATTCATGCCTAAGAGCAATGATCTGTGTGTATCCAATGTGGTGACGCAGGCTTCCAGGACAGAGCAGTTTTAACATCACCATCTGCCAACATGGTGATGAATATTCATCCAAGTGGGATGTTTTTGCCGGTCTGTAAAATCTAAGTTCAAACCAAAGGTAAACTGTGCTGGTTGTCTCTGGTTGCATTCTGTACTAACACGTCATTTCAAGTTATTTATTGAAGGCACTGTACCAAGCCCACAAGTGTTAGATAGCAAAAACAAGTGCTGAAAAGACATCTTACCTATTGTACATTGACAGGAAGTAGAGGTCTATAGGCCTATGTGTAAACATACTGCAAACTATAGAAATAGTTCAGTGTTCACATAAATGTGGGCACTGCGCTGGCCATGTGGTCATTAGGGGCACCTTCCACTGGGAACAGTACACTTCTGGTCATTAGGCCCACTGAACATATGCCCTCATTAGGCCAACTGAACATATGCCCTCATTAGGCCCACTGAACATATGCCCTCATTAGGCCCACTGAACATATGCCCTCATTAGGCCCACTGAACATATGCCCTCATTAGGCCCACTGAACATATGCCCTCATTAGGCCCACTGAACATATGCCCTCATTAGGCCCACTGAACATATGCCCTCATTAGGCCCACTGAACATATGCCCTCATTAGGCCCACTGAACATATGCCCTCATTAGGCCCACTGAACATATGCCCTCATTAGGCCCACTGAACATATGCCCTCATTAGGCCCACTGAACATAGGCCCTCATTAGGCCCACTGAACATATGCCCTCATTAGGCCCACTGAACATATGCCCTCATTAGGCCCACTGAACATATGCCCTCATTAGGCCCACTGAACATGATAATCCCAATAAGGGATCCAAATTCTTATTGCAGCTTTTTCATTGCGACTCCCAAAGGACCAGCATGCGCTACAGTGATTATCTTGCACACAAAACAACAGGGTGGAGAGTTTGCTCCTTAGTTTTTCACGAAATATACGTGCAACTGGTTATACGGACTGTAAGAAAACCTCATTGGGATACTTGCTGTTGGTTTCGTTTTGGATTTGTAAGTACTAAGTGCTTATAAATCCAAAACGGTTTTAAGATCAAATATATAAGAGTTTAGAGTAACTAGCATTTAGCCCAAGTGATCAAATGATTCCTATTAGCTCTCAGCTATGTATTATTGTGATTGCTACTTATTTAGCACCATCAAATGGTGCATAGGCTAAGGCGTATTTAATTACAGTGGCAAGAAAATGTATGTGAACCCTTTGGAATTACCTGGATTTCTACATAAATTGGTCGTCAAATTTGATCTGATCTTCATCTAAGTCATGACAATAGACAAACAGTGTGCTTAAACTAATAACACACACATTATTTTATTTCTCTTGTCTATATTGAATACATAATTTAAAGTGTACATTGGAAGAAGTATGTGAACCCCTAGGCTAATGACTTCTCTTAAAGCTGAGAATTGTTGAGTTACAAAAGTATCTCTAAAAGCCTTGATGTTCATCAGTCCACGGTAAGACAAATTGTCTATAAATGGAGAAAGTTCATCTCTGTTGCTACTCTCCCTAGGAGTGGCCGTCCTGCAAAGATGACTGCAAGAGCACAGCGCAGAATGCTCAATGAGGTTAAGAAGAATCCTAGAGTGTCAGCTAAAGACTAACAGAAATCTCTGGAACTTGCTAACATCTCTGTTGATGAGTCTACGATACGTAAAACAATAAACAAGAATGGTGTTCATAGGACACCACAGAAGAAGCCACTGCTGTTTGCAAAAGTGCACCTGGATGTTCCACAGCGCTACTGGCAAAATATTCTGTGGACAGATGAAACTACAGTTGAGTTGTTTGGAAGGAACACACAACACTATGTGTGGAGAAAAAAAGGCACAGCACACCAACATCAAAACATCCCAACTGTAAAGTATGGTGGAGGGAGCATCATGGTTTGGAGCTGCCTCAGGACCTGGACAGCTGGCTATCATCGACGTAAAAATGAATTCCCAAGTTTATCAAGACATTTTGCATGAGAATGTTAGGCTATCTGTCCCCCAATTGAAGCTCAACAGAAGTTGGGTGATGCAACAGGACAATGACCCAAAACACAGAAGTAAATCAACAACAGAATGGCTTCAACAGAAGAAAATACGCCTTCTGGAGTGGCCCAGCCCTAGTCCTGACCTCAACCCGATTGAGATGATGTGGTGTGACCTCGAGAGCAGTTCACACCAGACATTCCAAGAATATTGCTGAACTGAAACAGTTTTGTAAAGAGGAATGGTCCAAAAGTCCTACTGACCATTGATTGTGTAGGTCTGATCCACAACTACAGAAAATATTTGGTTGAGGTTATTGCTGCCAAAGGAGGCTCAACCAGTTATTAAATCACATAATTTTTCCACCCTGCACTGTGAATGTTCACACGGTGTGTTCAATAAAGACTTACTGAGATCCAAGATGGCGTAGCAGTAAGTCGTCCTGTCTCGTCGTGTCCCTCGTATATATCGTCTATTTTTCGTTTTTTACATATTTTTCTTCAAAAACATTTTGCTAAACCTAAGCTTCCAAATACTCTCCTGCAACCCGTCACCCAATGTAGCTATTTTTCCTAAAGTATTTATATTTACTTGAACCCCTCAACTGAAGCTAGCCGGCTAACCACCAGCTATGCTAGCGGTCTTCAGCTAACCGGTCATCAGCTAAGCTAACCTTTAGCTCGGAAAGCTCTCGCCAGCTCGAACAACGCGACTCTAACCAGAGCATAACGGACCTATTTATTTTTCATCCCCGGATTCATCCCTGGATTCCCACCGCAAACGGAACATTTCAGCTGGATCTTCACAACTAGCTATCTAGCTAAACCGCAACCCCGGATGATTACTCCTGGCTAGCGCTTCCACCCACTTAGCGTGAAGCTAGCCCGGCCAGCGCACCTGTACTACCACCGTAGCATACTCCTGGGCTACAATACCCGGGCCCACGACCGGTCTATCGATGTCACCGCATGAAGAGGAATAAACAGACTCACCCCATCGCGACGTCCCCTAAAGGCCAACTCTCTAGCCCTCGCTATCTCCCTGCTTGCTAAACTCGGCCTGCTAACTGCTAGCTTGTCTAGCCCCGGTCCGCTAACTGCTACCTTGTTTAGCCCGGGCCTACGAACTGTTAGCTTGTTAGCACAGGCCTGCTAACTGCTAGCTTGTCTAGCCCGGGCCTACGAACTGTTAGCTTGTTAGCACAGGCCTGCTAACTGCTAGCTTGTTAGCCCGGGCCTACGAACTGTTAGCTTGTTAGCACAGGCCTGCTAACCGTCTGAATCGCCGCGTCCCAAACACTCACCGGACCCATATTTACTTTCTATCTCTTCTTGATTTTTAATCTGTTTATACCTTTCCGGAAACCTGCCTCACCCAATGTGATACGGAATCGCTATTATTTTTAATTTTTAGAACACACTCAAGAACCTCCAGAAGCTAACCAGCTAACTAGCTACAAGCTATTTAGTCATTGTTAACTTTTTTCAACCTGGATAACACTCGCCAGTCCAGCTTCCCTGCCCCATCCACCGCTGCCCCTGGACACTGATCTCTTGGCTACATAGCTGATGCACTCTGGACTGTCCATTAATCACGGTACTCCATTCTGCTTGTTTATGTTTTATCTGTCGGCCCCGTTGCCTAGTCAACGCCATTTTACCTGCTGTTGTTGTGCTAGCTGATTAGCTGTTGTCTCACCTACTGTTTAAGCTAGCTTTCCCAATTCAACACCTGTGATTACTGTATGCCTCGCTGTATGTCTCTCTCAAATGTCAATATGCCTTGTATACTGTTGCTCAGGTTAGTTATCATTGTTCTAGTTCACAATGGAGCCCCTAGTTCTACTCTTCATACCCCTGATAACTCCTTTGTCCCACCTCCCACACATGCGGTGACCTCACCCATTACAACCAGCATGTCCAGAGACACAACCTCTCTCATCATCACCCAGTGCCTGGGCTTACCCCCCGCTGTACCCGCACCCCACCATACCCCTGTCTGCGCATTATGCCCTGAATATATTCTACCATGCCCAGAAACCTGCTCCTCTTATTCTCTGTCCCCAACGCTCTAGGCGACCAGTTTTGATAGCCTTTAGCCGCACCCTCATACTACTCCTTCTCTGTTCCGCGGGTGATGTGGAGGTAAACCCAGGCCCTGCATGTCCCCAGGCACCCTCATTTGTTGACTTCTGTGATCGAAAAAGCCTTGGTTTCATGCATGTCAACATCAGAAGCCTCCTCCCTAAGTTTGTTTTATTCACTGCTCTAGCACACTCTGCTAACCCTGATGTCCTTGCTGTGTCTGAATCCTGGCTCAGGATAACACACTAACACACTCACTATAACATCTTCCGTCAAGATAGAACTGCTAAAGGGGGAGGAGTTGCAGTCTACTGCAGAGATAGCCTGCAAAGTAATGTCATACTTTCCAGGTCCATACCCAAACAGTTCGAACTACTAATTTTGAAAATTACTCTCTCCAGAAATAAGTCTCTCACTGTTGCCGCCTGCTACCGACCCCCTCAGCTCCCAGCTGTGCCCTGGACACCATTTGTGAATTGATCGCCCCCATCTAGCCTCAGAGTTTGTTCTGTTAGGTGACCTAAACTGGGATATGCTTAACACCCCGCCAGTCTTACAATCTAAGCTAGATGCCCTCAATCTCACACAAATCATCAAGGAACCCACCAGGTACAACCCTAACTCTGTAAACAAGGGCACCCTCATAGACGTCATCCTGACCAACTGGCCCTCCAAATACACCTCCGCTCTTCAACCAGGATCTCAGCGATCACTGCCTCATTGCCTGTATCCGCTACGGAGCCGCAGTCAAACGACCACCCCTCATCACTGTCAAACGCTCCCTAAAACACTTCTGTGAGCAGGCCTTTCTAATCGACCTGGCCCGGGTATCCTGGAAGGACATTGACCTCATCCCGTCAGTTGAGGATGCCTGGTCATTCTTTAAAAGTAACTTCCTTACCATTTTAGATAAGCATGCTCCGTTCAAAAATGCAGAACTAAGAACAGATACAGTCCTTGGTTCACCCCAGACCTGACTGCCCTCGACCAGCACAAAAACATCCTGTGGCGGACTGCAATAGCATCGAATAGTCCCCGGGATATGCAACTGTTCAGGGAAGTCCGGAACCAATACACGCAGTCAGTCAGGAAAGCTAAGGCCAGCTTCTTCAGGCAGAAGTTTGCATCCTGTAGCTCCAACTCCAAAAAGTTCTGGGACACTGTGAAGTCCATGGAGAACAAGAGCACCTCCTCCCAGCTGCCCACTGCACTGAGACTAGGTAACACGGTCACCACCGATAAGTCCATGATTATCGAAAACTTCAATAAGCATTTCTCAACGGCTGGCCATGCCTTCCGCCTGGCTACTCCAACCTCGGCCAACAGCTCTGCCCCCCCCGGCAGCTCCTCGCCCAAGCCTCTCCAGGTTCTCCTTTACCCAAATCCAGATAGCAGATGTTCTGAAAGAGCTGCAAAACCTGGACCCGTACAAATCAGCTGGGCTTGACAATCTGGACCCCCTATTTCTGAAACTTTCCGCCGCCATTGTCGCAACCCCTATTACCAGCCTGTTCAACCTCTCTTTCATATCGTCTGAGATCCCCAAGGATTGGAAAGCTGCCGCAGTCATCCCCCTCTTCAAAGGGGGAGACACCCTGGACCCAAACTGTTACAGACCTATATCCATCCTGCCCTGCCATCTAAGGTCTTCGAAAGCCAAGTCAACAAACAGGTCACTGACCATCTCGAATCCCACCGTACCTTCTCCGCTGTGCAATCTGGTTTCCGAGCCGGTCACGGGTGCACCTCAGCAACACTCAAGGTACTAAACGATATCATAACCGCCATCGATAAAAGACAGTACTGTGCAGCCGTCTTCATTGACCTTGCCAAGGCTTTCGACTCTGTCAATCACCATATTCTTATCGGCAGACTCAGTAGCCTCGGTTTTCGGATGACTGCCTTGCCTGGTTCACCAATTACTTTGCAGACAGAGTTCAGTGTGTCAAATCAGAGGGCATGCTGTCCGGTCCTCTGTCAGTCTCTATGGGGGTGCCACAGGGTTCAATTCTCGTTCCGACTCTTTTCTCTGTATATATCAATGATGTTGCTCTTGCTGCGGGCGATTCCCTGATCCACCTCTACGCAGACGACACCATTCTATATACTTTCGGCCCGTCATTGGACACTGTGCTATCTAACCTCCAAACAAGCTTCAATGCCATACAACACTCCTTCCGTGGCCTCCAACTGCTCTTAAACGCTAGTAAAACCAAATGCATGCTTTTCAACCGATCGCTGCCTGCACCCGCATGCCTGACTAGCATCACCACCCTGGATGGTTCCGACCTTGAATATGTGGACATCTATAAGTACCTAGGTGTCTGGCTAGACTGCAAACTCTCCTTCCAGACTCATATCAAACATCTCCAATCGAAAATCAAATCAAGAGTCGGCTTTCTATTCCGCAACAAAGCCTCCTTCACTCACGCCGCCAAGCTTACCCTAGTAAAACTGACTATCCTTCCGATCCTCGACTTCGGCGATGTCATCTACAAAATGGCTTCCAACACTCTACTCAGCAAACTGGATGCAGTCTATCACAGTGCCATCCGTTTTGTCACTAAAGCACCTTATACCACCCACCACTGCGACCTGTATGCTCTGGTCGGCTGGCCCTCGTTACATATTCGTCGCCAGACCCACTGGCTCCAGGTCATCTACAAGTCCATGCTAGGTAAAGCTCCGCCTTATCTCAGTTCACTGGTCACGATGGCAACACCCATCCGTAGCACGCGCTCCAGCAGGTGTATCTCACTGATCATCCCTAAAGCCAACACCTCATTTGCCGCCTTTCGTTCCAGTACTCTGCTGCCTGTGACTGGATTGCAAAAATCGCTGAAGTTGGAGACTTTTATCTCCCTCACCAACTTCAAACATCAGCTATCTGAGCAGCTAACCGATCGCTGCTGCTGTACATAGTCTATTGGTAAATAGCCCACCCATTTTCACCTACCTCATCCCCATACTGTTTTTATTTATTTACTTGCTCTTTTGCACACCAATATCTCTACCTGTACATGACCATCTGATCATTTATCACTCCAGTGTTAATCTGCAAAATTTTAATTAGCCTACCTCCTCATGCCTTTTGCACACATTGTATATAGACTCCCCCTTTGTTTTCTACTGTGTTATTGACTTGTTAATTGTTTATTCCATGTGTAACTCTGTGTTGTCTGCTCACACTGCTATGCTTTATCTTGGCCAGGTCGCAGTTGCAAATGAGAACTTGTTCTCAACTGGCCTACCTGGTTAAAAAAAGTTGAAAAAAAAAAAAAAAATACAGTATAATTATACATCCGTATAATTGTTTGTGTTTTATTAGTTTAAGCAGACTGTGTTTGTCTATTGTTTTGACCCAGATCAAATCAAATCAAATTTTATTTGTCACATACACATGGTTAGCAGATGTTAATGCGAGTGTAGCGAAATGCTTGTGCTTCTAGTTCCGACAATGCAGTAATAATCCAACAAGTAATCTAACTAACAATTCCAAAAAACAAACTACTGTCTTATTTTCAGTGTAAGGGGATAAAGAATATGTACATAAAGATATATGAATGAGTGATGGTACAGAGCAGCATAGGCAAGATACAGTAGATGGTATCGAGTACAGTATATACATATGAGATGAGTATGTAAACAAAGTGGCATAGTTAAAGTGGCTAGTGATACATGTATTATGCAGTAGATGATATAAGGATGCAGTAGATGCATAGTTAGTGGCTAGTGATACATGTACAGTATATACAGTATATACATATGAGATTAATAATGTAGGGTATGTAAACATTATATTAGGTAGCATTGTTTAAAGTGGCTAGTGATATATTTTACATCATTTCCCATCAATTCCCATTATTAAAGTGGCTGGAGTTGAGTCAGTGTGTTGGCAGAAGCCACTCAATGTTAGTGGTGGCTGTTTAACAGTCTGATGGCCTTGAGATAGAAGCTGTTTTTCAGTCTCTCGGTCCCAGCTTTGATGCACCTGTACTGACCTCGCCTTCTGGATGATAGCGGGGTGAACAGGCAGTGGCTCGGGTGGTTGTTGTCCTTGATGATCTTTATGGCCTTCCTGTAACATCGGGTGGTGTAGGTGTCCTGGAGGGCAGGTAGTTTGCCCCCGGTGATGCGTTGTGCAGACCTCACTACCCTCTGGAGAGCCTTACGGTTGTGGGCGGAGCAGTTGCCGTACCAGGCGGTGATACAGCCCGCCAGGATGCTCTCGATTGTGCATCTGTAGAAGTTTGTGAGTGCTTTTGGTGACAAGCCGAATTTCTTCAGCCTCCTGAGGTTGAAGAGGCGCTGCTGCGCCTTCTTCACGATGCTGTCTGTGTGAGTGGACCAATTCAGTTTGTCTGTGATGTGTATGCCGAGGAACTTAAAACTTACTACCCTCTCCACTACTGTTCCATCGATGTGGATAGGGGGTGTTCCCTCTGCTGTTTCCTGAAGTCCACAATCATCTCCATGGTTTTGTTGACGTTGAGTGTGAGGTTATTTTCCTGACACCACACTCCGAGGGCCCTCACCTCCTCCCTGTAGGCCGTCTCGTCGTTGTTGGTAATCAAGCCTACCACTGCTGTGTCGTCCGCAAACTTGATGATTGAGTTGGAGGCGTGCGTGGCCACGCAGTCGTGGGTGAACAGGGAGTACAGGAGAGGGCTCAGAACGCACCCTTGTGGGGCCCCAGTGTTGAGGATCAGCGGGGTGGAGATGTTGTTGCCTACCCTCACCACCTGGGGGCGGCCCGTCAGGAAGTCCAGTACCCAGTTGCACAGGGCGGGGTCGAGACCCAGGGTCTTGAGCTTGATGACGAGCTTGGAGGGTACTATGGTGTTGAATGCCGAGCTGTAGTCGATGAACAGCATTCTCACATAGGTATTCCTCTTGTCCAGATGGGTTTGGGCAGTGTGCAGTGTGGTTGAGATTGCATCGTCTGTGGACCTATTTGGGCGGTAAGCAAATTGGAGTGGGTCTAGGGTGTCAGGTAGGGTGGAGGTGATATGGTCCTTGACTAGTCTCTCAAAGCACTTCATGATGACGGAAGTGAGTGCTACGGGCGGTAGTCGTTTAGCTCAGTTACCTTAGCTTTCTTGGGAACAGGAACAATGGTGGCCCTCTTGAAGCATGTGGGAACAGCAGACTGGTATAGGGATTGATTGAATATGTCCGTGACACACCGGCCAGCTGGTCTGCGCATGCTCTGAGGGCGCGGCTGGGGATGCCGTCTGGGCCTGCAGCCTTGCGAGGGTTAACACGTTTAAATGTTTTACTCACCTCGGCTGCAGTGAAGGAGAGTTTGCATGTTTTCGTTGCAGGCCGTGTCAGTGGCACTGTATTGTCCTCAAAGCGGGCAAAAAAGTTATTTAGTCTGCCTGGGAGCAAGACATCCTGGTCCGTGACTGGGCTGGTTTTCTTCTTGTAGTCCGTGATTGACTGTAGACCCTGCCACATAAATCTTGCGTCTGAGCCGTTGAATTGAGATTCTACTTTGTCTCTATACTGACGCTTAGCTTGTTTTGATAGCCTTGCGGAGGGAATAGCTGCACTGTTTGTATTCGGTCATGTTACCAGTCACCTTGCCCTGATTAAAAGCAGTGGTTCGCGCTTTCAGTTTCATGCGAATGCTGCCATCAATCCACGGTTTCTGGTTAGGGAATGTTTTAATCGTTGCTATGGGAATGACATCTTCAACGCACGTTCTAATGAACTCGCACACCGAATCAGCGTATTCGTCAATGTTGTTATCTGACGCAATACGAAACATATCCCAGTCCACGTGATGGAAGCAGTCTTGGAGTGTGGAATCAGCTTGGTCGGACCAGCGTTGGACAGACCTCAGCGTGGGAGCTTCTTGTTTTAGTTTCTGTCTGTAGGCAGGGATCAGCAAAATGGAGTCGTGGTCAGCTTTTCCGAAAGGAGGGCGGGGCAGGGCCTTATATGCGTCGCGGAAGTTAGAGTAACAATGATCCAAGGTTTTTTCAGCCCTAGTTGCGCAATCGATATGCTGATACAATTTAGGGAGTCTTGTTTTCAGATTAGCCTTGTTAAAATCCCCAGCTACAATGAATGCAGCCTCAGGATGTAGAGATTCCAGTTTACAAAGAGTCAAATAAAGTTCGTTCAGAGCCATCGACGTGTCTGCTTGGGGGGGAATATATACGGCTGTGATTATAATCGAAGATAATTCTCTTGGTAGATAATGTGGTCGACATTTGATTGTGAGGAATTCTAAATCAGGTGAACAGAAGGATTTGACTTCCTGTATATTTCTGTGATCACACCACGTCTCGTTAGCCATAAGGCATACGCCCCCGCCCCTCTTCTTACCAGAAAGATGTTTGTTTCTGTCGGCGCGATGTGTGGAGGAACCCGCTGGCTGCACCGCCTCCGATAGCGTCTCTCCAGTGAGCCATGTTTCCGTGAAGCAAAGAACGTTACAGTCTCTGATGTCCCTCTGGAATGCTACCCTTGCTCGGATTTCATCAACCTTGTTGTCAAGAGACTGGACATTGGCGAGACGAATGCTAGGGAGTGGTGCACGATGTGCCCGTCTCCGGAGTCTGACCAGAAGACCGCCTCGTTTCCCTCTTTTACGGCGTCGTTTTTTTGGGTCGCCGGCTGGGATCCATTCCGTTGTCCTGGTTGAAAGGCAGAACACAGGATCCGCTTCGTGAAATATTCCTATTCTTGGTCGTACTGATGGTGAGTTGACGCTGATCTTATATTCAGTAGTTCTTCTCGACTGTATGTAATGAAACCTAAGATGACCTGGGGTACTAATGTAAGAAATAACACGTAAAAAAACAAAATACTGCATAGTTTCCTAGGAACGCGAAGCGAGGCGGCCATCTCTGTCGGCGCCGTCGAGAGGTGAAGTTCAGATCAAATTCGAGAGATGAAGTTCAGATCAAATTTTATGACCAATTTATGCAGAAATCCAGGTTTTCCCAAAGGGTTCACATACTTTATCTTGCCACTGTATAAAGTAGACAACTTTTCATCATATTCCTAACATTAGGAAAATAAATTCAATAACCAAGGGGAGGCCTAGCCAAACATATGGAATACCTAGCTGTGTGATGTTGAGACGCCAGGGTGCCAGTGCTACCAGAGCATGACTATGGATGAGAGTAATTTAGTATTATTTTTACTTTCAGACTTCTGGAAATATTCACTGCTGCTCTGTTTCTCGCGTAAATGGAGACAGATCAGTGTGTGTGCGTTCTGTAATTTTTGGTTGCAACTTAAAATATGGAGTGAGTAAATTGTCCAAGACTTGGAGCACACGGACTGAAGTGCAGGCAAGTGTGTGTGTGCGTGTGTGTGTGTGTGTGTGTGTGTGTGTGTGTGTTTGGGAATGGAGTCTGGCCAAGCCTGGCCTACCACAGGGTATTGTTGTTTAGTGTGAATGTGGTGAGTTTAATTTGGTTTGCAGGCTGGTTCTCCCTCAGTGAGGAGCATATGTTGGGCTCTGGGCTGTCTAGAGCGAGAGAAGAGAAGAGGAGTGAGTGAATGGGATGGAAGGGGAGAAAGAAATAGAGGGGGAGAGGAAAGAAGGGGAGAGGAGAGAGGGGGAGAGGAAAGAAGGGGAGAGGAGAGAAGGGGAGGAGAGAAGGGGAGAGGAGAGAAGGGGAGGGGAGAGGAGGAGGGGGAGAGGAGGAAGGGGAGGGGAGAGGAGAGAAAGAAGGGGAGAGGAAAGAAGGGGAGAGGAAAGAAGGGGGAGGAGAGAGGAAAGAAGGGGAGAGGAGGAAAGAAGGGGGAGAAGAGGAAAGAAGGGGAGGGGAGAGGAGAGAAGGGAGAGAAGAGGGAGAGGAGAGAGGGGGAGAGGGGGAGGAGGGGGAGAGAGAGAAGGGAGGGAGAGGAGAGAAGGGAAGAGAGAGAGGGGAGAGGAGGGAGGAGGAGGAGGGGAGGGGGGAGGAGGGGAGGAGGAGAGAAGGGAGAGAAGAGGAGAGAAGGGGAGAGAAGAGGAGATGAGAGAAGGGAGAGAAGGGGGAGAGGAGAGGAGGAGGAGGGGGGAGAGAGAGGAGGGGGGAGGGGAAGGGGGAGGAGGAAGGGGAGGGGGAGGGGAGGGGGAGAGGGGGAGAGGAGAAGGGGGAGGAGGAAGGGGGAGAGGAGGGGAGAGGAGGGAAGGGAGAGGAGAGGAGAGAAGGGGGAGAGGAGAGAAGGGGGAGAGGAGAGAAGGGGGAGAGGAAGGAGAAGGGGAGAGGAGAGAAGGGGGGAGGAGAGAAGGGGGAGAGGAGGGGAGGGAGGGAGGGGAAGAGAGGAGAGGGAGAGGAGGAAGAAGGGGAGAGGAAAGAAGGGGGAGAGGAGAGAAGGGGAGAGGAGAGAAGGGGGAGAGGAGGAGGAGCAGGAGGAGAGGAGAGGGGGAGAGGAGAGAAGGGGGAGGGAGAGAAGGGGGAGGGGAGAGGAGGGGGGGAGAGGGAGAGGGGGAGAGAGAGGAGGGAGGGGGGGAGGAGGAGGGGGAGAGGAGAGAAGGGGGAGGAGAGAGGGGAGAGGAGAGAGGGGGGGAGAGAAGGAGGAGGAGGAGGGGGAGAGGGGAGGGGGAGAGGGGGGAGGAGGAGGGGGAGAGGAGGAGGAGGGGGAGAGGGAGGAGGAGGAGGGGGGAGAGGAGAGAAGGGGGAGAGGAGAGAAGGGGGAGAGGAGAGAGAGAGAGAGAAGGGGAAGAGGAGAGAAAGGGAGAGAAGGGGGAGGAGGAGGGGAGAGGAGAGAAGGGGGAAAGGAGGAGGAGGGGAGTGGAGAGAAAGGGAGAGGATACCGAGGAGAAGAGCTCTCTTTTTCTAGCCTAATCCACCCTAAACCACTGATTCCTATGATTACCAGTGTTCAATAGTGTTAAATAACAGTAATATGTGAAAACAATATTTTTTGTGAACACATATTTCATTTTGTTGTTATAACAAGGTTGGTAGAAACATGTGAAAATAATTTTTAGAAATCTGTTGCAGCTCAAGTCTACTACAAAACCCTCAATGAAATGCTCTTTCTCTCTGGGCTTGCTGGCAGGCTAGCTAGGGAGCTAGCCAGCCAGCACACAATAATACTAAAGTCAATATCAGCATGTGAAGTAGCTAGTCAGCTTAAAACCGCCTTAACAAACTGCAGTATCTCACTGAGTTCAACTTGCAGTTCGTCTCTGCCACTGAGCTATAAACGGCGTCTGTGCCCAGAGCGAGAGCAACGTGACCTTACTTTCCCACAGATACTTTTGAGGTGATGGGGAAACTCCGTTACAATCATATTAACGCACCTTGTGTACGTTGCACATAAGTCGTCAATGGGTCGCGCAGTGCATTCTGGGTGATTCTGGGACAAGGACAAGCTCTCCTTCAAGGAGTGAATTGTAGTCAAAAAAGTACTAACTCAAAAAATGAACTTTTAGCATGGATTTCGTGAACAAGTACAACACTGCAAATATTTTCCAAGATGTGAGATAATGAACTTGTTCTCTGTAATATCATTTAGCTTTGGAATTGTGAGATTACGTACTTTTGAGGAAAATAGGCAGGTTTCTCTACTCATACCCTGATTTTCAGAAGGGATTGCGTGATGATCAGCTTAGCAACTGCATGATGCAGCGTGACAATGTGAATGCGATGGGTCGACAGTCAGTTGGGTGGGGCGTTTCTCCATTCATTGCCCAATGGGATTCCTATCTCCTCCTTTCTGTATCATCTCTGTTTCCCACAGACACACAGGGCCCATTGCGACATGGTACTTGAAGGAGAAACTGAATTGAATAATTTGGTACACTGTTTAGATTGAGCACATTAAGCAAAATATTGACTTTGTCATGATGATATAAACAGATGGATGTGTTCTAGACACGCCCATACCATCTATTGGCTGATCTGGGGTGCTGGTAATTGTTTTAAAAGCGTTATAAAATGTGATAATGTGTTGTCCCCTATCTCCAGTGATGATAATTATGTAGCTATGACGCGTTCCTAGACGATTTCCTGATTTTCACAGACGGACCACTCAGAAGTTAAATCATGGAATCGTTTTACCCATTAACAGAACATAGTCTTTCTCCAAATTGACAGGAGTTTCCTGATTTTTATTTCTGGATGTGGATTATCCCTTTAACTGCTCATATAGGCAGATAATCGCGCCACAGACAGACAGCTTAGTAGTTTAATTGTAGACCCAGTAGACACCCCATGGTGCACTCCTGTCTCTGCCCCACCAGGCTGTGTGCAGACAGGCAGCTTAGCTCAGATGTAAGCCAGCAGGTTCACTACTACTCACATCATTAGCAGGGAGAAAGTCCCTCTCTTATAGCCCAAACTAGACCTGATAATGAAATGAACCAACTCTTTTCTCTAGAAAGAACCAAGTTGGGAGGAAAATGAGCTAATACTCTACAGTTCCTCTATGTTGGGTTTTTCTGTATCGCACCTGTCAAAATATTTTGTTACACTGATACCCCAAACATCCATAATACATGAAGGATCCGTGCAAATGCCTCATTCAATATAAGGAGAGGTGATGAAATAATGATGTTTCAGCAGCCAACAAAGAGATGAACGGAGGGAATATTCTCCTCCTCTTGCTCTTGTAATTTGGTGGTGTTGGAAGAGTTAAGATGCTGATATTTATGCAGATCCTGCCATCTGTGTGCATCTGAGGTGGGCTGATACAAAGCAAACGAGTTACCATACATCACCCTAACTAAAGGAGATGGTGAGAGAGGAGGATCAGGAAGGGAGGGAGGGACTGCATGGTGAAGAAAGAGGAAGGGAGAGAAGAAAGGAGGGTACTGACATATAGAGAGCAAGTGAGGGAGGGAGAGAGAGAAAGTGTAATTGAGATAAACAGAGAGAGAGGCCAGCCTGGGCCCCATACTGAGCAGGTTTGAAGGAGTAGGTGGTTGATGAGAGTTGGCCCTTTGGATTCCTGATCAAAAACAAAGACCTCAATAACTGTGTAATAATCAAGGCCTGGTGCAGCAGAAAACCGTCTCCCCATCTCTCCACTATGGCAGTCAGTCAGTGTAGTGATTCCCAGCATGATTAGACAGGGGCTTTAGCAGGCCTGCGTGAGTAGGCTGGAGGCCCGGGAGTCCATGGGGCTCCAGGTCCACAACACACATTAGGTAGTCCAGACAACGTCTGGTAGCCAGGGTTTCCTGCCTCTCCACTCTTCTCCTCTCCCAAATTTAATTACCGCAATCTTTCCTTTGACCCAAACACAATGGAAATGTCAGGGGGCTGACTTTCCCCTGGTTCGCCATGACAGCTGCAGCTGCCCTCTGTTTACCGATGCTCAGGGGAGAGATTGAGTTGGAGGTTGCCACCTACAAACAGATTTAGGATCAGATTACTCAACCCTGGTGCTAATGTTAAGCTTCATTGTGTGAGATAATACACAGCCAAAAGTATATGGACACCTGCTCATCGAACATCTCATTCCAAAATCATGGGCATTAATATGGAGTTGGTCTCCTTTCTTTGCTGCTATAACAGCCTCCTGTTACGGTTTTCTTCCGTTGAAAGAGAGTCGGACCAAAATGCAGCGTGGTTAATTCGATACATCTTTAATGAAGATGAAAAAACGAACAATACAAAAACAACAAACGGAACGTGAAAACCTAAACAGCCTATCTGGTGACAACTAACACAAAGACAGGAACAATCACCCACCAAACACTCAAAGAATATGGCTGTCTAAATATGGTTCCCAATCAGAGACAACGAGAATCACCTGCCTCTGATTGAGAACCGCCTCAGGCAACCATAGACTTTGCTAGAACACCCCACTAAGCCACAATCCCAAAACCTACGAAAAACCCCAATACACAAACACACCACAAAATAAACCCATGTCACACCCTGGCCTGACCAAATAAAGAAAGAAAACACAAAATACTAAGACCAGGGCGTGACACCTCCACTCTCCTGGGAAGGCTTTCCACTAGATGTTGGAACATTGCTGCGGGGACTTGCTTCCATTCAGCCACAAGAGCATTAGTGAGGTCGGGCACTGATGTTGGGCTATTAGGCCTGGCTCGCAGTCGGTGTTCCTATTTGTATTTATTATGGAACCCCATTAGCTGCTGCAGTTACACAATTTTAAAAACATTACAATACATTCATAACAGATTTCACAACACACCAAGTGTGTGCCCTCAGGCCCCTACTCCACTACCACATATCTACAACACAAAATCCATGTATACGTGTGTATATTCATGTGTCTCTGCCTATTTTATCAGTTTAAAAAAAAATCTGATTCTACTGCTTGCATCAGTTACCATGTAGTCATGGATCTATGTAGTTCTGTGCGCCTCCCATAGTCTGCTTTGGACTTGGGGACTGTGAAGAGACCTCTGGTAGCATGTCTTGTGGGGTATGCATGTCTGTCTGAGCTGTGTGCTAGTCATTTAAACAGACAGCTCGGTGCTTTCAACATGTCAATACCTCTCACAAATACAAGTAGTGATGAAGTCAATCTCTCCTCCACTTTGAGCCAGCAATGCTTTTAGTGTTTTACATATTTAGGGCTAACGTATTCCTTGCCACCCACTCTGAAACTAACTGCAGCTCTTTAAGTGTTGCGGTCATTCCAGTCGCTGTGGTAGCTAACGTGGATAGTGTTGAGTCATCCGCATACATAGACACACTGGCTTTACTCATAGAGACACTAGCTTTACTTTACTCTAAATGGGTGCTTATTAGTAACTGGGATAAGCAATTTCGTAAGTGTGTCAAGTGCAACGTCTGTTTGCTCCTCATTACACCTCACGGACCAACAAATATTCTTTACATCAACAACATAGGAATCACTACAAAACGTATTGTATGACCTCTTATACACTATATTAGGCCCAGCCTGTCCTCTTATACACTATATTAGGCCCAGCCTGTCCTCTTATACACTATATTAGGCCCAGCCTGTCCTCTTATACATTATATTAGGCCCCGCCTTTGGAACTTTGGTTTTCCTAGATATGGCTTCTATATTGTGATCACTACATGCGATGGATCTGGATACTGCTTTCAAGAACATTTCTACAGCATTAGTAAAGATGTAATCAATAGATGTTGGTTATTTCATTCCTGTGCTGTTTGTAACTACCCCGGTAGGATAACTGGTAACCTGAATCAGGTTGCAGGCACTGGTTACAGTTTGAAGCTTTTTCTTGAGTTGGCAGCTTGATGAAAGCCAGTCAATATTTAAATCCCCCAGAAAATATACCTCTGTTGATATCACATACATTATCAAGCATTTCACACGTTATCCAGATACTGACTGTTAGAACTTGGTGGTTTATAGCAGCTTCCCACCAGAATGGGCTTTAGGTGAGGCAGATGAACCTGTAGCCATATTACTTCAACAGTATTTAGAATGAGATCCTCTCTAATCTTTACAGACATCTGGTTCAGAATATAAACAGCAACACCTCCACCACTGGCATTTCTGTCTTTTCTGTAAATGTTATAACCTTGTTACTACCACTGTATCATCAAAGGTATTATCGAAATGAGTTTCAGAGATGGTCAGAATAAGAATGTCATCTGTTACTAGCAAGTTATTTTGTGGGCTATTTTGAGCACTTTTCTGGTATGTTTACTTGTTTTCATTGCTTTACTGGGAAGCTTAGCAGCAGTAGATATTCCCATGTTATATATGTTAGTGCAGGGTGAGCTGCACACGGTGGACGTCCTACTAGGGCACACCGCCTCAGTGCTAACCTGCATAAATCTGGTTCATAGGTACATGATTGCTGCATACTAAAGCTTTAGGATCAGCAGAGGCATTCAGGCCAGTTAAAGGGACATACATTAGGTTACGTACATTGTGTCTACCAATGCCCCTGGTGTAATGTACATTTGCTAAAGCATTATGATGACTCAGCGACACAATGGTAGGGATTAACTGAGCTGGGCTTGAGTCATTGATAAGTTATTGTCTCAACGCAGCCTTATAATGCTGTGAAAGGATCCAGGACCCCCAATGATTTGGGTGGATCCCATCCTCCTTATAAAGCTTGTTTTGTTTCCAAAAGGTATAGAAATTGTCAACAAAAGTTATACCCATTAAGCTACTATAATCACGTAGCCAGTTTTGAAGAGAAAGAATCCTGCTAAAGTGTGTCACGATTCAGAGAGGGCACAGAGCCACGATATGGTGGGTCTTTTATTAGTGTCTAGCAGAGAGTCAGTCAGCTCTTTAAAATCCAGATTCAACTGTTCAGAGCTGCCCTTCATAATGTCATTAAAACCCACATGGACTACGATAGAATCAATGTCCATGTCCTGGCGTAGGACATTCGGGAGCAGCTTAGTAATGTCATTTACTTAAGCTCCTGGGATAGGACATTGTTTTTGCACCAGGAACAGTCACATTTCTTACCATGGCGCTGCCCAAAATCACAGCTGGCGAGAAGGACGAGGAAATCCACCCACTCCCATGCTTCACAGGATGGTGTAGGCCTCCGAGAGATGGAGAAGCCCTGCTTGGTCCAGAGCAGGGACGGAAGGTTTCTGACGTCAACCTCGAAATCATAGGGGAAGGAGTAGGAGTAGGCACAGCGGCCGCAAACACAGGTACGCCCAGCGACGACGGTGCAGGTTGATCAAACTATTCGTGGCGAAACTATTCGTTGTTTGTATTCGCTTCGGCCCTCTCGTTGACATTGTAGACTGCTTTGCGGGAGGCCGCTATCGTCGTCTTCCATGGCTTGTGACATGCCACCATCGTTGATTGCCATGCTCCTCTTGCTGTGCTCCTTAGACTCCGCTATCAGATGGGGGAGGAGAGCCAGGAGATGGCTCCCCTGGCGAACAAACTCTGGGCAACAGCGACCAGTCGGATAACAACAAATGACAAGACAGAGATGCATCCAACATGCGCAAACGCCGTCCAGCCACCGGCGTAGAAATGGTAAACATTCCACTCTGCGTTTTCCCCAGTTTCCCGATCACGACCGGTTGTGATACAGCCCGGGAGCGAACCAGGGTCTGTAGTGACGCCTCTAGCACTGATATGCAGTGCCTTAGACCGCTGCGCCACTCGGGAGGCTCCAGTGTGTGTTCAGTCCACTTGACAACCTCATCACTGACGTTCAGGTTTTCTTCAGAAAGAAGGCCACATAGGAAGAGATGTACACAGGCAGTCCAATATCACTGACGTTCAGGTTTTCTTCAGAAAGAAGGCCACATAGGAAGAGATGTACACAGGCAGTCCAATATCACTGACGTTCAGGTTTTCTTCAGAAAGAAGGCCACATAGGAAGAGATGTACACAGGCAGTCCAATATCACTGACGTTCAGGTTTTCTTCAGAAAGAAGGCCACATAGGAAGAGATGTACACAGGCAGTCCAATATCACTGACGTTCAGGTTTTCTTCAGAAAGAAGGCCACATAGGAAGAGATGTACACAGGCAGTCCAATATCACTGACGTTCAGGTTTTCTTCAGAAAGAAGGCCACATAGGAAGAGATGTACACAGGCAGTCCAATATCACTGACCAGACTCGTCTTTGAAGGCAGTGGCTTTTGAAATGCAAAATCTTCTCCTGATAACAAAGCACGTCGCTGACAGTGGCTCAGCAGGTTGTTGTGCTGGTGTGTGGTTGAGAATGAGATGTTGTTTACCAACTAAGGAACAGCTCCATACTACTTGTCAGAGAACTAATACTCTATACCGGCTGTTTGGGTGGGATTGGTGTGGGCGGTGGGGGGGATTCCTCATGTTTAACTCCTTGTTCAAAAAAAAGTTTGGTCCAAATCGGATGTTACTGTAGGTAGTATATTTATTGAATAGTATATAAATCCTATAGATTAAAATGGCCAGTTTGGGTGCAATCGATTAGCTTAATTTCTCAGAGATCAAATTATATTTGAAACAAAACAATGTTTCAGGAATGCTAATGTTATTTGTTTCTAACAGAAACATTTTCAGAACAATCTGAGATGGTGGCTGTCAAGCCTCTTTCTTGTGTTTTTAGGGCTCAATGCCCAGATAAACTGTTCTTATGGCACTCAGTGTTATTAGTGTGTCTACATTTCATTGGCTTTACGTTTGAAATATCTCCTTCCCTACCAGTCAGCCTCTATAGCAACACTATTCTGTCCAATATGCTGTGTATTGATCTTTGTAGCCTTGGGGGGAGGGAAGAATCACTGGATTAGTGAGGCAAGTGAAGCAGAGATGAATGAATGCTGTGTTTATATACACACAGAGAGAGAGCGAGAAGAGAGAGTGAGAGAGGTGAAGCAGAGATGAATGAATGCTGTGTTTATATACACAGAGAGAGAGAGAGAGAGAGAGTGAGAGAGGTGAAGCAGAGATGAATGAATGCTGTGAAGCAGAGATGAATGAATGCTGTGTTTATATACACACAGAGAGAGAGCGAGAAGAGAGAGTGAGAGAGGTGAAGCAGAGATGAATGAATGCTGTGTTTATATACACACACACAGAGAGAGAGCGAGAGAAGAGAGAGTGAGAGAGGTGCCGCAAGTGAAGCAGAGATGAATGAATGCTGTGTTTATATACACACAGACAGAGAGCGAGAGAAGAGAGAGTGAGAGAGGTGAAGAGAGATGAATGAATGCTGTGAGAGAGAGAGAAGAGAGAGTGAGAGTGAGAGTGAAGCAGAGATGAATGAATGCTGTGTTTATATACACACACACACAGAGAGAGAGAGAGAGAGAGAGGTGAGTGAAGCAGAGATGAATGAATGCTGTGTTTATATACACACACACAGAGAGAGAGAGAGAGAGAGAGAGAGAAGAGAGAGTGAGAGAGGTGCCGCAAGTGAAGCAGAGATGAATGAATGCTGTGTTTATACACACACACACAGAGAGAGTGAGAGAGGTGCCGCCACCGTGTCTTGGGTGTTTCAATCTGCATTGGATTCATGACAGATTCAGATGGGTGGAATGCCTTTGATATGGAAATGCCACTGCAGGAGATGGATGCTCTCACACCCACACACACAGCTCAGGTGACTGAACCTGAGAATGAGATTGACCTGTGACCCACCTGATGTGTGTGCATGTGTGTCACACGTAGAGCATGAGAAAACAGTCTGCTGTGTCCTGACCTGTCTATGGTAGGAGGTTATGTCCTTCCTTCCCCCTATCCTCCTCCCTTCTGTGTGTGTGTGTGTGTGTGTGTCTCTCACTGCCAGGGCGGGAGCTGCTTATTGAATTAGTGGTGTTGATCAAACAGCTTGAGTCAGCAGGAATCCTTTTCCAGGTGAAGTAGTCAGCCCATAGAAATAGATTGTAGCCTTCCAGCCGTGGCATCGCTGTGTGCCAGCTTGTACGCATCATCAAACTGCTCATCTGCGTGTGCTTGCTCCCAAATAAACCTTCCAATACCTATTCAATACCCTTTGAATAAAGGAGGATTGGAGGTGAGCTTTCAAACAGGACTTTGTCTTTTTAGCTTGAGTTTCTTGAATCTACAGTCATTGCAAATCATGAGAAGAGAGACACTTTTAGTTTGTTTCTTACTGTGACCACTGGTCAGCCCCTTGTTGTCAGGCAGTTGTTGTATCAGACATTCAATACAATCCTTAACTATCAAGTAGCCAGCACATAGTTCTGAGTGGGGTGTGTTCATTGCAGTGTCTCAGTGACGAGCCTGTCATCTGAGGAAGGCTGTTTCTCTCAGGAAATGTGGTCTGTTCTGTTGCGCTCCCGTCATAACAGCCCCTCTGTTTCTCTCAGGAAATGTGCAGAATGTACAGTATGAACAGAGGTGTTTATAAAGTGGTTGTGCTATCAGGTCAGTGAAGGTAGGATCAACTTACTAAACAGATCCACCTCTGTAACCATCTCATCCATTGTTTACAGCTAGTGTGTGTGTGTTATTGTGTATCAGAGAGAGGGTATTCCTGGTTTGCCTCCTCTCTATTCAATGTAAACAAGTCTGCTATCCTTAGCAGCACAGTAGCTGCTGTAGTGAAGTAAATCTTATTTAGAAATCGACCCTGCTTGCTGTTAGACTGTGGCTAAGGCCCTACCATTATCTAAAGCATATTAAGTGTCAGTGGAGACCAATGAGTTTGATGTTGTTTATGAATTTCAGGAAGCGTTCTGGTTCTCCATTGGCCAGGGAGAGGACAGTAGGTATTGTGTAGGTGAATAATATCAGTTTCCAGTTTAAGGGGAAGTTCATGTGTGTATGTGTTTCTGTCTGTTTGTATCTTTGTGAGTGTTTTCCTGTGTGCAGGGTATTATAGCTAGTGGTAATACCGTTCCATCCACACCTAGTGAGTCCAGGCAGTGAGACTGGTGTACAGGGAGGCTCAGTCTTTACACTGACATTGTTTGACAGGTTTTTAAAAAATGTAAAAAAGCAACACCTCACGGAACAACGCCTCTCCACATGTGACCCACTTGTTGTGTGTATATAATGACATGTATGTGTAACTGATAGATACACACACACACACACACACACACACACACACACACACACACACACACTGCATGTTAATGTTTTTAAATGTATGTAAATTGTAAATGATTTTTTCGTTATGTGTCAGACCCCAGTAAGACTAGCTGTTGCCATTGGCGTCGACTAATGGGGATCCTAATACATCATATCAAATCAGGGAGTTCTAAGCCCTCTTTACACTGACATTCTGTTTGACAGAGTGACAGCCTGAGGGGGTGTTAAAGGGCCTGACTGTCCTCTTGGATACTGGGGACGAAGCGGCTGTACAGACAAATCTCACTCGTTCTTAGATAGCATGGAGAGATGGCTGGAGCCTGGGCTGACAGTCTAGAGGCCTAGTTTCAAGTAGGATAGCAGCCTACACAATAAATAACTAATAACCATCTAGATGCCACCTTGATACACACATACAGAGGTCGACCGATTAATCTGAATGGCCGATTTAATTAGGGCCGATTTCAAGTTTTCATAACAATCGGTAATCGGCATTTCTGGACACCGATTTGGCCAATTTTTTTATTTTTATTTATTTAACATTTAACATTTAAAAAAATCATATTTGATACCTTTTATTTAACTAGGCAAGTCAGTTAAGAACACGTTCTTATTTTCAATGACGGCCTAGGAACGGTGGGTTAACTGCCTTGTTCAGGGGCAGAACGACAGATTTTTACCTTGTCAGCTCGGGGATTCAATCTTGCAACCTTACAGTTAACTAGTCCAACTCTCTAACCACCTGCCTCTCATTGCACTCCACGAGGAGCCTACCTGGTACACAAATGCAGTAAGAAGCCAAGGTAAGTTGCTAGCTAGCATTAAACTTATCTTATAAAAACAATCAATCAATCATAATCACTAGTTAACTACACATGGTTGATGATATTGCTAGTTTATCTAGCGTGTCCTGTGTTGCATATAATCGATGCGGTGCGCATTCGCGGAAAAAGGACTGTCGTTGCTCCAACGTGTACCTAACCATAAACATCAATGCCTTTCTTAAAATCAATACACAGAAGTATATATTTTTAAACCTGCATATTTAGCTAAAAGAAATCCAGCAGGCAATATTAACCAGGTGAAATTGTGTCACTTCTCTTGCATTCATTGCATCGAATCCGGAAACTATCATTTTGAAAATAAAACGTTTATTATTTTCGCATATATGCATATGCAATAATAATAAACGTTTTGTTTTCGAAATGATAGTTTCCGGATTTGACCATAATAATGACCAAAGGCTCGTATTTCTGTGTGTTATGTTATAAGTCAATGATTTGATAGAGCAGTCTGACTGAGCGGTGTTAGGCAGCAGCAGGCTCGCAAGCATTCATTCAAACAGCAATTTTGTGTGTTTTGCCAGCAGCTCTTCACTGTGCTTCAAGCATTGCGCTGTTTATGACTTCAAGCCTATCAACTCCCGAGATTAGGCTGGTGTAACCGATGTGAAATGGCTAGCTAGTTAGTGGGGTGCGCGCTAATAGCGTTTCAAACGTCACTCGCTCTGAGACTTGGAGTAGTTATTCCCCTTGCTCTGCATGGGTAACGCTGCTTCGAGGGTGGCTGTCGATGTGTTCCTCGTTCGAGCCCAGGTAGGAGCGAGGAGAGGGACGGAAGCTATACTGTTACACTGGCAATACTAAAGTGCCTATAAGAACATCCAATAGTCAAAGGTATATGAAATACAAATGGTAGAGAGAAATAGTCCTATAATTCCTATAATAACTAAAACCTTAAACCTCTTACCTGGGAATATTGAAGTCTTATGTTGAAAGGAACCACCAGCTTTCATATGTTCTCATGTTCTGACGTTAACCTTTTTACATGGCACATATTGCACTTTTACTTTCTTCTCCCACACTTTGTTTTTGCATTATTTAAACCAAATTGAACATGTTTCATTATTTATTTGAGGCTCAATTGATTTTTATTGGTGTATTATATCAAGTTAAAATAAGTGTTCATTCAGTATTGTTGTAATTGTCAATATTACAAAGAAATGTCAAAAAAATCGGCCGATTAATCGGTATCGGCGGGGGAAAAAAGTCATCCAATAATCGGTATCGGCGTTGAAAAAAAAATCATCGGTCGCCCTCTAATCCCGACGACACACTGAGCGTAAATAAATATATATTGATTGCGATTATTCTCGAATGAGTGAGCGTTCATGTGCAAAGGATTAGCATTTCAATTGTTATAATTATCAACTTTGTAGTGTCTCGTCTCAGTTGACCCCCACTTCCCTTTTTGTCCGCCAAGCCGCGATACCGGTTTATCCCACTAGGGAAACGCCTTTATCATTTCCTTGTAACTATCTACTGTTTGTTTATGCATTTCTCTGAATTACTTAGTTAGTAAATAAATTATTTAAGACAATTGATGTATGAATGACTCATAGTGAAGACTGGGTTTGTGCAGATAACCAACAATATATGACGTTTGGAATGAGACTAACGTGAGGTAAAATAAATAATTCATTCAATTAAGAAGACTATTTGATCAGATATTAAAATATATCTTCCTTGTGGCCAGACGGAAGCCACTCCTCAGTAAAAGGCACCTGACAGCCCGCTTGGAGTTTGCCAAAAGGCACCTAAAGACTCTCAGACCACGAGAAACAAGATTCTCTGGTCTGATGAAACCTAGATTGAACTCTTTGGCCTGAATACCAAGTATCACGTCTGGAGAAAACCTGGCACCATCCCTACGGTGAAGCATGGTGGTGGCATGCTTCGTGGGGATGTTTTTCAGCGGCAGGGATTGGGAGACTAGTCAGGATGGAGGGAAATATGAACAGAGCAAAGTACAGAGAGATCCTTGATGGAAACCTGCTCTCAGACTGGGGTGAAGGTTCACCGCAATAAATTAGCAAAAATGTTAAAATTCCTGTTTTTGCTTTGTCATTATGGGGTATTGTATGTAGATTGATGAGGGGGGGGGGAACTATTTAATCCATTTTAGAATAACTCAACTCATTATGTTTGTCACCACTCACTCACTCACTCGGTCATCAGCATTGTCATGTGTGATTGTTAGGCTACTGGTGGGAAAGCATGCCTCTCACTCTGCCTGGTGTTCATGTCCTTTGATTACCACTCAAGCCCAGAATACACAGAACAACATAAAACACAGAACAACATAAAACACAGAACAACATAAAACACAGAACAACATAAAACACAGAACAACATAATACACAGAACCACATAATACAAAGAACCACATAATACACAGAACCACAGAACACATAAAACACAGAACACATAATACACAGAACCACAGAACACATAAAACACAGAACACATAATACACAGAACCACATAATACAAAGAACCACATAATACACAGAACCACAGAACACATAATACACAGAACCACATAATACACAGAACCACAGAACACATAATACACAGAACCACATAATACACAGAACCACATAATACACAGAACCACATAATACACAGAACCACATAATACACAGAACCACATAATACACAGAACCACGGCAGGGTAGCCTAGTGGTTAAGAGCGTTGTACTAGTAACCGGAAGGTTGCAAGTTCAAATCCCCGAGCTGACAAGGTACAAATCTGTCGTTCTGCCCCTGAACAGGCAACTTATTTGTATTGCTTTTAATCTTTTTAAATTAATTTATCTTATTAACACTTTGTTCTAGCTAGCTATTTGTGTAGGTAGCTATCAAGTAAACCCAATTCCTAGGCCGTCATTGAAAATAAGAATTTGTTCTTATTAACTGACTTGCCTGGTTAAATAAAGGTAAAATAAAAATAAAATACACAGAACCACATAATACACAGAACAATATAAAAACACAGAACAACTTAAAACAAAGAACAGATAAAACACAAAGCTCTCGGCAGAACCACAGAACCAGGCTAGTGCACAGACATCAATACAGGATAATAAATATGGCTTCTAATGTTTTGTTTTTAGTGCTGCTTGGTGAATGTTGTGACTTGTGGGTTGTGGAAGAGATTTTATATTATAGGGCAGAGAGACAGGCAACAAGAGGTGAAGTTAGTCACATAAAATTTTCCCTGTTAATTGGCTGTATTCATAACAGCTTTGGGAGACAAAAGGGCTGTCATGGTTCACTTGCTGAAAATGAGATGCAAATTAATAATAGGTCATCCTATTGTGTGTGTGTCTGTGTGTCTGTGTGTGTGTGTCTGCCTGTCTTTGTGTCTGTGTGTGTCTATGCATCAGAGTCGTGTGTTGTGTGGGTGTGTGTCTCTGTTTAATTCAGGTATTGGGAGGGTTGAGGCACCAAATCGGGCAGCCACTTCCACATGAATAAAAACTCCCTGGGGTGTCCAGGATGTTACTCTGTCTCACTGAGGGCCCTGGTTAGCTCTTACCGTTGCCATGGTTTCAGCGCTCAACGCCACTGGTGACAATTACTCGTCAACACTACCTACACATTCAACTAATGACATGATATAGCTGACAGTGAAGATGACTACCCCGACATTCCAATCCAACACTTTTTGTGTGTGCCTTGGTTTAAACAACTGTATGCCCAAGAGATGATCCAATACTGGGCTGATGTATGCCTGTTGAATAGATATCACTACATTATTTTGACTCCTTACACTCTCTTGCATATGAATCTGTCTTTATGAAACAGAAAAAAGCTATGCAGTGGATATGCTGTCTGAAGGATTCATATATTTTTATTTGAAGGGACTTGGTGCAGTCACAGTAGCACAGAGCCACTGTTTTATCTCCGCTACTCTCTCCCAGCAAGAACTGAGTCAACACGGCTATGTTACAAAGGTCTGTCAGCCTGTGTTCTAATGCTGCTATGGGCTTCAAACAGTGGTGCCCGCGAGGTCAATTTCTGGGGGTGATGGTGCTGAGCTGGAACAAAAATGTGCACACTGAAAGGAGAGAACAAATCTATAGGCTTCTCCTTGTGAAATATGTACAGTGCATTCGAAAGGTATTCTGGCCCCTTGACTTTTTCCACATTTTGTTACGTTACAGCCTTATTTTAAAATGGATTAAATTGTTTTCCCCCCCCCTCATCAATCTACACACAATACCCCATAATGACAAAGCAACAACAGGTCTTTGACAATTTTGCTAATTTATTACAAATAAAAAACGGAAATGTCACATTTGCATAAGTATTCAGACCCTTTACTCAGTACTTTGTTGAAGCACCTTTGGCAGCGATTACAGCCTTGAGTCTTCTTGGGTATGACGCTACAAGTTTGGCACACCTCTATTTAGGGAGTTTCTATCATTCTTCTCTGCAGATCCTCTCAAGCTCTGTCAGGTTGGATGGGGAGCGTTGCTGCACAGCTATTTTCAGGTCTCTCCAGAGATGTTCGATCGGGTACAAGTCCGGGCTCTGGCTGGGCCACTCAAGGACATTCAGAGACTTGTCTCAAAGCCACTCCTGCGGTGAACCTTCGCCCCAGTCTGAGAGCAGGTTTCCATCAAGGATCTCTCTGTACTTTGCTCCGTTCATCTTTCCCTCGATCCTGACTAGTCTCCCAATCCCTGCCGCTGAAAAACATCCCCATGAAGCATGCCACAACCATGCTTCACCGTAGGGATGGTGCCAGGTTTTCTCCAGATGTGATACTTGGCATTCAGGCCAAAGAGTTCAATCTAGGTTTCATCAGACCAGAGAATCTTGTTTCTCGTGGTCTGAGAGTCTTTAGGTGCCTTGTTGCAAACTCCAAGTGGGCTGTCATGAACCTTTTACTGAGGAGTGGCTTCCGTCTGGCCACTCTACCATAAAGACCTGATTGGTGGAGTGCTGCAGAGATGGTTGTCCTTCTAGAAGATTCTTCCATCTCCACAGAGGAACTCTGGAGCTCTGTCAGAGTGACCATCAGGTTCTTGGTGACCTCCCCGACTAAGGCCCTTCTCCCCCGATTGCTCCGTTTGGCTGGGCGCACTACGGACAATTCCTTTGACCTCATGGCTTGGTTTTTGCTCTTACATGCACTGTCAACTGTGGGACCTTATATAGACAGGTGTGTGCCTTTCCAAATCATGTCCAGTCAATTTAATTGACCACAGATGGACTCCAATTCAGTTGTAGAAACATCTCAACGATGATCAATGGAAATAGGATGCACCTGAGTTTAATTTCGAGTTTCATAGCAAAGGATCTGAATATTTATGTAAATAATTTATTTCTGTTCTTATTTTTAATTGCAAAAATGTATAAAAAACTGTTTACGCTGTCATTATGGGGTATTTTTATAGATAAAAAAATGTATTTAATCAATTTTAGAACAAGGCTGTAACGTAACAAAATGTTGGAAAAGTGAATGGGTCTCAATACTTTCTGAATGCACTGTATGTGTCAGGCACTAGCAGGTTATGGGCTATTCAGTGAGGTGCAGAGGTCAGATACGTGAGCTTGTCTTGATCCACACTAGAATGTGTAATGAGTAGTTCATCTGCTCTTGAACAGCACATTATGGACCCCCCTTTCCTTACCTCTCCTAATAAATATGTGTTGGTCTGATGTAATTAATAACGAGCATCCAGACACTGCACGTGATGAATTTATTAAATTGCTTCTTCCAATTATTGATAAACCTTTTAAGAAACTGACTCTTGAACTGTTAAGACTCCATGGATTGAAGAGGAATTTAAAAACTGTATGGTTGAAAGAGATGGGGCAAAATGATTGGCTATTAAGCCTGGCTGCACATCTGACTGCAAATTGAGAAATAATGTGACTAAACTCAAGAAGAAGAAAAAGAAACTGTATTATGAAGCCAAGATCATTGATATAAAGAATGATGGAAAAACCTTTGGAGGACTTGAAATGAAATGATGGGCAGAAAGACATTCAACTCCATTTTCATCAAATCGGATGACTTATTTTCATCACTAAACCATTTGATGTTGCCAATTATTTGTATGATTATGTTTACTTCATTGTCAAAGTGGGTCAACTTAGGCAGGAAACTACTGAGAGCTGCTGAGGATGGTAGCTGACTCTATATTCACTCCTATTTGTCATATCTTTAATCTGAGCCTAGAGTAAAGTGCTTGTCCTCAGGCCTGGATGGAAGCCAAATTCATTCCTCTACCCAAGAATGGTAAAGCGGCCATTACTGGTTCTAACAGCAGACCTATCAGCTTACTACCAGCTCTTAGCAAACGGTTGGATTTGATTTATTTGCTACTAAACACAATACCATTTCTCTGTAAACAGATGAACAACAGACTTTCAGCATGCTTATAGAGATGGGCACTCAACATGTACACAAATGACTGATGATTGATTGAAATACATTGATAATAAGAAGATTGTGGGAGCTGTATTATTCGTTTTCAGGGCAGCCTTTGATATTATTGACCATAACCTGTTGTTGAGAAAACATATGTGTTATGACTTTTCAACCTCTGCCATATCTTGGATTCAGAGTTATTGATCAAACACAGAGGGTTTTCTTTAATGGAAGCTTCTCTAATGTCAAACATGTAAAGTGTGGTGTGTTGCAGGGCAGCTCTCTTGGCCCTCTGCTCTTTTCAATTTTTTACCAATGACCTGCCACTGGCATTAAACAAAGCCTGTGTGTCCATGTATGCTGATGATTCATCCCTATCAGCAACCACAGCTAGTGAAATCCCTGCAACCCTAAACAAAAAGTTTTAGTCAGTTTTAGAATTGGTGGCCAGTATTAAACTGGTCCTGAGCATGTCTGAAACTAAGAGCGTTGTATTAGCTACAAATCATTTGCTAAATTCTAGACCGCTGAATCTGGTAATGAACGGTGTGGCTGTTGAGCAAGTTGAGGAGACTAAATTACTTGGTGTTACCTTAGACTGTAAACTGTCATAGTCAAAACATATTGATTCAATAGTTGTAAAGATCAAATCAAATGTTATTTACCACATGCGCTGAATACAACAGGTGTAGACCGTGAAATGCTTACTTAACCAACAATGCAGTTCAAGAAATAGAGTTCAGAAAATATTTACTAAAAAAGATTCTCCCATCTCCACAGAGGAATCTGGAGCAAAGGGTCTGAATAATTATGTAAAAAGGTATTTCAGTTTTACATTTGAATACATTTGCAAAAAATACAAAAACATGTTTTTTCTTTGTCATTATTGGGTATTGTGTGTAGATTGATGTGGGGGGAAAAGCGATTTCAATTCATTTTAGAATAAGGCTGTAACGTAACAAAATGTGAAAAAAGTCCAGGGGTCTGAATACTTTCCGAATACACTGCATGTGTAACTTTTAGATACGCACGCACACAGACGCAGACACCCACACACACACAGACACCCACACACAGACACCCACACACGCACTACATGTTAAGGTGTGTAAATTGTAGTCTTGTCTGTAATGTCTTTTTCGTTTTGTGTCGGACCCCAGTAAGGCTAGCTGTCGCCCTAGTAAAATAAAATCTAAATCTCTCATTTCTCATCCTCTCTTCCTCTCCCCCCTCACTCGCTTTTCCTCCTCAAATCTCTCCCTCTCTCTGGTTCCTTCTTCTTTCTTAATTCCATTGATGCCTCCCTCTCTCTTTCTCCCTCTTCTCTGTCTCTCTTTCTCCTCCCTCTCTGTATCTGAAGGTTATTGCTCCGCTGCGTCTCTTATCACTGTTGACTCTCCTCCCAGGATAAGGCTTTAGTCCACATTGCCTTCTTGTTCCCTGCTTAATCACTGCCTCTCAGTCATACTAAAACTACCTCACTGGGGCTTTACAGCCCCTGTAGAATAAAACTACCCCACTGGAGCTTTACAGCCCCTGTAGAATAAAACTACCTCACTGGAGCTTTACAGCCCCTGTAGAATAAAACTACCTCACTGGAGCTTTACAGCCCCTGTAGAATAAAACTACCTCACTGGAGCTTTACAGCCCCTGTAGAATAAAACTACCTCACTGGAGCTTTACAGCCCCTGTAGAATAAAACTACCTCACTGGAGCTTTACAGCCCCTAGAATAAAACTACCTCACTGGAGACATAGAATAAAACTACCTCACTGGAGCTTTACAGCCCCTGTAGAATAAAACTACCTCACTGGAGCTTTACAGCCCCTGTAGACTGAAACACACACATGCATAGACGCACACGTAACACATAGGCACACACACACACACACACACAGAGAGTAGCCAGTCATAGAGACAAATAGCAGTGGGAGAGAAAGACAAACACAGACCAGAAAGATCAAGGGAGCGGCCCTCTACACAGACAGACTGGTGTAGAATGGGATGAAAGCTTGACATGCTAATATGTCTTCAGATCAGTTGTCAGATCTGTTCTACAAGGACACAACATGGTTTCAGACAGCCACCCTCTAGTCTATATTACTTGTTCATAAATGCCCCCTTTATTTGATATGTAACTGTATCTGGAGTACAAAGAGCTTTCAAGAGGAAATATTACAAATGATTCAATGACTGCCTGTGATCGACTGGTGATTTATTCTATTCCTACTAGACTGTAAAGTGGTCCTGAAAGGAAAAGGGAAACCAGTGTTGTGCGCTAGCTTGACTCTCAAGTAGATTTTGTAATATGAATAATTAAGCTGTCATTATTTGAATGGCCTTTTTAATAACAAGAGGGCAGTGTTCTTTGGAGTGTTGCTATGTGTTTTAATACACTTCCTAAACTGCTGTGAAAATTGGCACACACACGTCACACACGCACACGTTTCCTCCCCTTGAGTCACAGTGTTGAGAGAGATAATAGTGTAACGACCATGGGTTTATAAGCTCGGAAATCGGCTCTGCACATGAGCATGCTTTTACTGCACAGTCGATAGCGCGCCGGACCTCGGGCTCGAAGGTCGAGGGTTCGAGACCTGCTCCCTGCTGTTTCATTACAATACTCATGGTTTGACGCCACCTGTATATCAGTGTGTGAATTAAACCCATGCTTTGATGCCACCTGTATATCAGTGTGTGAATTAAACCCAGGCTTTGACGCCACCTGTATATCAGTGTGTGAATTAAACCCAGGCTTTGATGCCACCTGTATATCAGTGTGTGAATTAAACCCAGGCTTTGATGCCACCTGTATATCAGTGTGTGAATTAAACCCATGATTTGATGCCACCTGTATATCAGTGTGTGAATTAAACCCAGGTTTTGATGCCACCTGTATATCAGTGTGTGAATTAAACCCAGGCTTTGATGCCACCTGTATATCAGTGTGTGAATTAAACCCAGGCTTTGATGCCACCTGTATATCAGTGTGTGAATTAAACCCAGGCTTTGATGCCACCTGTATATCAGTGTGTGAATTAAACCCATGATTTGATGCCACCTGTATATCAGTGTGTGAATTAAACCCAGGCTTTGATGCCACCTGTATATCAGTGTGTGAATTAAACCCATGCTTTGATGCCACCTGTATATCAGTGTGTGAATTAAACCCATGCTTTGATGCCACCTGTATATCAGTGTGTGAATTAAACCCAGGCTTTGATGCCACCTGTATATCAGTGTGTGAATTAAACCCAATGATTTGATGCCACCTGTATATCAGTGTGTGAATTAAACCCAGGCTTTGATGCCACCTGTATATCAGTGTGTGAATTAAACCCAGGCTTTGATGCCACCTGTATATCAGTGTGTGAATTAAACCCAGGCTTTGATGCCACCTGTATATCAGTGTGTGAATTAAACCCAGGCTTTGATGCCACCTGTATATCAGTGTGTGAATTAAACCCATGCTTTGATGCCACCTGTATATCAGTGTGTGAATTAAACCCATGATTTGATGCCACCTGTATATCAGTGTGTGAATTAAACCCAATACTTTGATGCCACCTGTATATCAGTGTGTGAATTAAACCCATGCTTTGATGCCACCTGTATATCAGTGTGTGAATTAAACCCAGGCTTTGCCGCTAACATCCACATCCACTGCTGCAGAGCAGAGTGAATACAGCATCAGGCAGGGCACAGCACCCAGACTCCTCTCCTCTCGTCGAGTCTAGAACAATGATTGGGTGTGTTGGTGTGGCTCACACAGTCACCAAGCATACATGTAGGCCAATGGTTCCCCAACTCTCTATAGTCCCGTACCCCTTTAAACATTCAACCTCCAGCTGCGTACCCCCTCCAGCACCAGGGTCAGCACACTCTCAAATATTGTTTTTTGCCTTCTTTTGTATGCCTGCCCCACACACACTATACGATACATTTATTTAACATAAGAATGAGTGTGTGTTTTTGTCACAACCCGGCTCGTGGGAAGTGACAAATAGCTCTTATAGGACCAGGGCACAAATAATAATATAATAATAATCAATCATTTTGCTCTTTATTTAACAATCTTATATATGAAACTTTATTTGTTCATCGAAAATGGTGAATAACTCACCACAGGTTAATGAGATGGGTGTGCTTGAAATGATGCACATAACTCTGCAATGTTGGGTTGTATTGGAGAGTCTGTCTTAAATCATTTCCCACACAGTCTGTGCCTGTACTTAGTTTTTATGCTAGTGAAGGCCGAGAAGACAAGTAAAAACCTAAATGTATAGCGATGGAAATATAAATGGACTGTTTGAAAATGTGAATCACATTGTTATTTGGCGTACAGCGGACAGCATTGCACGTACTCCAGTTCTAAGGTATTGTTTCTCTTTATTCAACCCGCCTGCCACCCACCCACCTTTTAGCCACACAGTATTTAATGACCCTAAACTGTCCGCCCTGCTGATATAACCGCGGGGGCTGCAGGTTATGAGTCAACCCAGGCATCGCTAACTTCCTAATGAATGTGTGTAACCGGTGTGAAATGGCTAGCTAGTCAGCGGTACGCACTAGTAGCGTGTCAATCGTTGACGCCACTTGCTCTGCAATGGCTGAGGCTTTTGTGGAACGATAGGTAACAATGCTTCATGGGTAACTGTTGTCGACGTGTGCTGAGGGTCCCTGGTTCGAGCCTAGGTTGGGGTAAGGAGAGGGACGGAAGCAAGTCTGTTACGTGAGTGCGTGCTTACGTGTGGGCGCATGTGTGTGTATCCCTTTGAGAATGTCACTATTCACAGTATGCATACAGACGTTGAAGGGTTCTTCTGGCCAATCCTTGTCCTAATAGGTTCTTATCCTCTTCAAGCATGCATTAACACTTCACTCTGACTCTTCAGACATTCACTAGGAGCCTTGGATACGAGAGAGGGAAGACAGATCCGCTAGATGCAGGCTCCTTACCGCTGCCTGGCCCTGCTATCTGCTATTCCCAATGGTGTCATTAGTTTAGTAAAATACTGCAGAATTTACTCTCATCCTTGGCTGTTATTTCAATGTTTCTAACTGTCTCCCTCCCTCTCTTTCTCTCTTTTTTTTCAGAGGAAATAAAGGAAGAGTCTGAAAAATTAAGGTAAGTTGATTTGAATTCAGTTTCACAGAAAAAATATCCTGGTTACACCCCGTGTGCATATTTTAAAAGATCTGGAGATTAAAGAGCCATAAGTTGAATAAATTGTGACAATAATATAATAACAAAGCTCATAAGTAACAGAATGGCAGAATTCTTACCAGACTTAATACATATCAATCAAACAAGGTTTATTCAAAATAGACACTTACAAACAAATACAAAAATATGATTCAGTTTAATACCATACGCAAAAAAGAAGAAGATATATATGTATCTATAATGGCTGTTGTGAATGGCCTTTTCAATTCAAAACTTTGGAATCTTTCAACTTTCCAGCTGAAATAATACATTTAATAAAAATCGTATATAGATATCCTAAACCAAAAATATACACATAATAATTGCTTTAGAAATGGGCACAAGACACAGATGTCCTCTCTCCCCCCTCCTGTTTGCACAGGAGATCTACAGCAATCCTTTAAGTGGACCACAAAAAAATATAAAATACTTAGAATATATAAAGACAACTTTATCCCATTACTCAACAATATGAAAGCAGATCTAATAATGGAACAACCTTCCCATAAATCTTACAGGTAGAATAAAGATCTTCAGAATGGCATGGCTCCAAAAGATTGTATACTTATTCTCGGTAATAAGAATTACCCCACCGAAGACATTCATTCAAAAAGTATACTTGGTCATAGCAGACTTTATGTGGGAAAATGTAACTTATAGAATACAAAGGAAAGTTTTACATCTTCCTAAGTCAGAGGGTGGTTTTAATCTTCCTAAGTCAGAGGGTGGTTTTAATCTTCCTAAATCAGAGGGTGGTTTTAATCTTCCTAAATCAGAGGGTGGTTTTAATCTTCCTAAGTCAGAGGGTGGTTTTAATCTTCCTAAGTCAGAGGGTGGTTTTAATCTTCCTAAATCAGAGGGTGGTTTTAATCTTCCTAAGTCAGAGGGTGGTTTTAATCTTCCTAAGTCAGAGGGTGGTTTTAATCTTCCTAAGTCAGAGGGTGGTTTTAATCTTCCTAAGTCAGAGGGTGGTTTTAATCTTCCTAAGTCAGAGGGTGGTTTTAATCTTCCTAAGTCAGAGGGTGGTTTTAATCTTCCTAAGTCAGAGGGTGGTTTTAATCTTCCTAAGTCAGAGGGTGGTTTTAATCTTCCTAAGTCAGAGGGTGGTTTTAATCTTCCTAAGTCAGAGGGTGGTTTTAATCTTCCTAAGTCAGAGGGTGGTTTTAATCTTCCTAAGTCAGAGGGTGGTTTTAATCTTCCTAAGTCAGAGGGTGGTTTTAATCTTCCTAAGTCAGAGGGTGGTTTTAATCTTCCTAAGTCAGAGGGTGGTTTTAATCTTCCTAAGTCAGAGGGTGGTTTTAATCTTCCTAAGTCAGAGGGTGGTTTTACATCTTCCTAAGTCAGAGGGTGGTTTTAATCTTCCTAAGTCAAGTTTTACATCTTCCTAAATCAGAGGGTGGTTTTAATCTTCCTAAATCAGAGGGTGGTTTTAATCTTCCTAAATCAGAGGGTGGTTTTAATCTTCCTAAGTCAGAGGGTGGTTTTAATCTTCCTAAGTCAGAGGGTGGTTTTAATCTTCCTAAATCAGAGGGTGGTTTTACATCTTCCTAAGTCAGAGGGTGGTTTTAATCTTCCTAAATCAAGGGTGGTTTTAATCTTCCTAAATCAGAGGGTGGTTTTAATCTTCCTAAATCAGAGGGTGGTTTTACATCTTCCTAAGTCAGAGGGTGGTTTTAATCTTCCTAAGTCAGAGGGTGGTTTTACATCTTCTAAGTCAGAGGGTGGTTTTAATCTTCCTAAATCAGAGGGTGGTTTTAATCTTCCTAAATCAGAGGGTGGTTTTAATCTTCCTAAGTCAGAGGGTGGTTTTAATCTTCTAAGTCAGAGGGTGGTTTTAATCTTCCTAAGTCAGAGGGTGGTTTTAATCTTCCTAAATCAGAGGGTGGTTTTACATCTTCCTAAGTCAGAGGGTGGTTTTAATCTTCCTAAATCAGAGGGTGGTTTTAATCTTCCTAAATCAGAGGGTGGTTTTAATCTTCCTAAATCAGAGGGTGGTTTTAATCTTCCTAAATCAGAGGGTGGTTTTAATCTTCCTAAGTCAGAGGGTGGTTTTAATCTTCCTAAATCAGAGGGTGGTTTTAATCTTCCTAAGTCAGAGGGTGGTTTTAATCTTCCTAAATCAGAGGGTGGTTTTAATCTTCCTAAGTCAGAGGGTGGTTTTAATCTTCCTAAGTCAGAGGGTGGTTTTAATCTTCCTAAATCAGAGGGTGGTTTTAATCTTCCTAAATCAGAGGGTGGTTTTAATCTTCCTAAATCAGAGGGTGGTTTTAATCTTCCTAAATCAGAGGGTGGTTTTAATCTTCCTAAGTCAGAGGGTGGTTTTAATCTTCCTAAATCAGAGGGTGGTTTTAATCTTCCTAAATCAGAGGGTGGTTTTAATCTTCCTAAATCAGAGGGTGGTTTTAATCTTCCAGATTTGAAATTGTATCAACTCGCTACCCAGGGATTTTACTTGTGACATAGTTAAATGTACTAAAGAGGGACAATGGGTACATATTGAAGATGCGCATTCTCATCCCCAAAATCTTGTTATGCGTCTATTTTTTAAGGATAAAGCTAAGAACATGAACAACTTCATAGTTTAGAACACTATAACAATATGGACGAAAATAAAACATATTCTACAAGAACCAATATCACTCCCTAAAAACACAACCCTTTTGAACAACCCTTGGATAGCTTTTCAGAAATCACCGATACATTGGTCCACATGGAAAACTAAAGGCATAGAAAACCGTATATTACTTAGTAATAGGAAATACATGTATTTCCATTACAGAATTTAAAAAGCAATTGTAGATATTTTCAAATACATGCAACTTAAACTGTTCATATCAAGAAATGTTTGGATTTGAGAGATCCTATTCAGCTGACAATCTCTTGGGGGGGATAACTGGTGGAGGGAATGTTGGAACATAACTAATGGAACTACAGTTAACAAAAATGTACGCTTAATCCAGTGTCAACTAATATATAGAATGTATTATACAAGAGACGAAATTCACCAATTCTACAGCACAACGGCAGAGTCATGTCTTAAGTGTAAAACTAACAATCACTCAATAATCCATGCCTTCCTGGAATGCTATAAAGTCCGAAAGGTATGGCCAGAATTAGAAAGTCGGCTGTCAGAAATGTTACCATGTAAACTTCTAACACGTCTGTCTGCATATTTCAAGACATGGCATCTGAGGGTGCAGTGAGATACCCGATGGGTTGGACGATACATTTCTCGTCGATCATCTTGAAAAAAACGTATACTTAAAAACTGGAAATCAACCAATCCTCAATATCCTAGTTAACATAATGGGAAGGTAAAATGCTTTATTATCTAAATGTTTAAAGTGTGTGGGGCGACAGAGAGAAACAAAATGGTGCAGTTTGAGGCCATGTGGCGGAGAGTGATGCAGGCGATGGAAATGGAGGTGTGAACAGGTGGGTCCGGGCAGGGGTGATGTTGTGGATGTTGTGTCTGTTGTTTGTAGGTGAATGTTTTGTATTGTTTAAAAAAAAATCATAAATAAGATCTTACAAAACAAAAATAAATGCATCCTAGTTAATTTAGGTGATTTTCTTGTTTCCTTTCGCTTGCCCTTCAAATCAAATCAAATCAAATTTTATTTGTCACATACACACTTGAGTTTAGTGTAAAGGGTGTGTCTGTGTGTGTGACCTCCAGTGTGTTTTTGTTTGTCTCTCAGCCTGGTCTCCTTCTAAAAGCCCTTTTCCCTGTCATTAATGGACCCCTGCCTAGTGCCTGGCTCTATTCTGGGAGGGAGGGAGGGGGATGGCGACAACTGGCGTTACAGGGGTCTGACACATAACGAAAAAGACATTACAGACTAGAAGGAGAGTTTTTGTGTGTGTTTGTAGAGCTCTGCTGCCTGGTAACTGGGTCAGTGGAATTAAATGTACCATGAGTGCCACTCCTTTCCTCCTCATCCTTTCTCCCGCCATTTCCATCCCTCTCTCAAGATTCCGGACTCAATATAGACTTGAGACTGATGAATTGAAATTATCTGGCCAGATCTTGTAATGTTTTGTCACTCATTTTGTGGCACAGAGTCACAGTGGATTAGGCTACTCTCCACCCAACCAGAGACCGTATCATACATGCAAAAAAAAAGTTTGCTAGTGAAGCGCACACTCGGCCCTTTGATTCGACCAACAAACTGTCAATCCACACATTTCGGGTAACCTACAGTAGCGCAGTGAGAAGGTTTTGGGGGGGTCACAAGTGTGAAATTCCATGGGAAAAATACAGAAATTCACACATTTTTATAGGCTAGATAACCTACCATTTGTATTTTATATTTATACCTTTGTTTATTCGATCTGGTTACTAACATAGGCCTCCGGCATTGCACCAAATATCGTAATCTATGCTTCAGAGCCAAAAAATGTAGTTGTGTTGACTGTTGATTAATGACCAGTCATCAGCATTGGCTCGTAAATGCTGGCGCACGTATCCAGATTAGTGACCAGAAAGCACTTGTTTACCTTTCTCTGGTTTTGCCTAGCAAAAGCAGTGGCCTACCTACGTTAATATTATCCATCGAAAATTCAGTTTAGCAATCTGCTACGGACTCATCTTTGCCAGAACAATAGGCTAGTGATTTCATTGATCATTTTCCTATTTCAGATAGGCCTAGTTTGCGTGGGTTAAAAGTATATGCCTCAGTGGTGGTACGGTATGTTTAAAGATAGCTGTAGCATCGCACTGCCTTTAATACTTATGGGATGAAGACAACATATTCTGGCAAATTATTTATGATATTTTTGAGAAAGAAAAATACAGACAGAAAATATATGATCCTGCTTGCTCTGGGCTCCAGAGAAGTGCGTGCGAGGGGGTCGAGGACTTTGAACCACTCTTTTTTGTGGGTCACGAGTCAAAAAGTTCGAGAACAACTGGACTAACAGATTGCTGATGTACAGCTATAGAATCGGTGTAGCGCAAACGTCAAATTGTAGGGAGAGAAGATTGACATAAATAAATATGCAACTCAAAAGATTGTTTGGTGGTCAAGAGCATTAATTGTTTACTTTGCATGCTCACCAGCAACGGGGCATCAAGCAACAATTAGGCCTAATGGTCTTTTGGTATATCAAAATTGCTTGAAATTGATAATTGAGTTATGAAGCTTGCATTTGGAATTTGTTGATACAATTAATTATTACACAATCAAATTGTGTTGTAGACAAAATAATGAAAATGGATGTCTGGTAGCCTCAATAAATAGACAATAATTTTGTGTCCAATTTACAGTAGCTATTACAGTGAAAGAATACCATGCTATTGTTTCAGAGTGAACAGTTATGAACTTGAAAATGTATTAATAAACCAATTAGGCACATTTGGGCAGTCTTGATAAAAAATGTTGAACAGAAATGCAATGTCATTAGATCAGTATAAAATGTTGCCCACAAACTGCTATATTGCTATAAATATATATTGCAGCTGTGCTGGAATAATTCATTATGGCCTTTCTCTTGCATTTCAAAGATGATGGTAGAAAAAAAAGCACCATTTTTTTCTTATATTATCTTGTATTATCTTTTACCAGATCTAATGTGTAATATTCTCCTACATTCATTTCACATTTCCACAAACGTCAAAGTGTTTCCTTTCAAATGGTGTCAAGAATATGCATATCCTTGCTTCAGGTCCTGAGCTACAGGCAGTTAGATTTGGGTATGTCATTTTAGGCGAAAATTGAAAAAAAGGGGGTGGATCCTTTTTAAGGTCGTCACCTTAAAGGTACCTGAAGTACAGAGTATCAAAATCCTGAGACATTTGGAAAAAAAAACATGTTTAGGTGGGTGCAATAGCAGATATAACCTTATGTCTCTGAAATGTCAATCTGGGTTCAGCAATAAAGTTATATCTGACACTTTTGAATTAGACATGTTCAGTTAAGTAGACTATCCATTTGAATACATAAATTATAGAATAATAGAGCACATCAGAGTCAGAGCACATCAGCAAATCCATTAAGACATGTATTATGGTCATTAGACAAATTACTGCCATCACTGAACAACGATGTGACATTTGTTGTTTTGATTGCGTGCCATTATTGGCGAAGAAGGGTTGGTCCTGATTGGTCCATCTGTATTTGTTCAAGCTTGTGATTGGATTGCAGATAGAACTTTCTAGTTGTTGATTTCTTTGACTTAAAATGTACTTTCTCAAAAATATAACTTTATGGACATATAAAGAACCAAGATCTATTATATGTGACTAACTCATTTGACACAAATGTCACAAATGTCAGATAGAACCTTATAGTCCCAAGGTCTATACGTTTGTAGTTGCATGTGTAGATTTTTTTTTTACGTGACTTGAGACTTGACTTGCTCTTAGAATGCACGACTTGGACTTGACTCACGACTTGGACTTGACTCATGACTTGGACTTGACTCACGACTTGGACTTGACTCACAACTTGGACTTGACTCACGACTTGGACTTGACTCAAGACTTGGGACTCGTCTTGGACCTTGAGATTTGACTTGTGACTTGAATAGTGACTTGGTCCCACCTCTGCTATGTACTCATCGTCACATACTATTTAGCACATACCATTTAGCACATTCAACCTATACTGTAGACCATATAGCCCATCTATCCTATTTAAAAAAGACTGAAGACAGATAATTTGTTTCCATTTAAACATATTTATTAGTGAAACCAAAGTGCTGTAACATATATTTAAATTAAATAGCCTAGTACACACACCAAAACAAATGTTCAAATAAAAAGGCTATTGCACAGAAAAAAACGTGGACAGTCGGTTGCATGGCAAATTCAGAACGCTGGACAGCGACATTATAATCTGAAGCACTGATCATTGGGAACGAGATCAAGATCAGCATGACTGCTAAGGCTTGGTCCATTAATTAAATTAGGTAGCCACGCCTACAAAACTAAAGCAATCCATATGTTCAAATCAAAAGGCCTGATTAACATGACATCATTACCGCAGCCACATCCCGAGTCATTGGTGCTGACACATTCACAAATCAAAAGGCCTGATTAACATGACATCATTAACGCAGCCACATCCCGAGTCATTGGTGCTGACACATTCACAAATGTTAAACAGTTCTGTTTTCAAAGAAGTTTCCCACAATGCAATACTCGTGATCATTTTTTTTCTCGTCATCTTCCCCAATTAAGTAGCCTAGTTTTGTTATTTGGCTACTTGAAGAGAACCAGGCGCAGACCACATCTTCAATGCCTTGTGGAAAAGTGTGCATCGATTTCTACTAGATGAAGAGGCAAAATGAGTCCTGGCTTTTAAACCATACACGATTTTAGAAAATGTACATACTATAAAACATTAGATTTTCACATACTGAGAATGCGTTATGCGGGATTGCGTTTTATCTCGCTATTCGTTGATTTCGGTAGCACATCCACATTTCAAATTGATCAGCTGTTGTCAAAACCAAAATCAGTATGACATCCGGGCATTTAAAGTATAGATCGATTTTAGAAATGTTGCATACTATTAAACTTTATTTTTTGGCATACTCAAACGGCCTACTAAGTATGGGTATTCAGACACGGCCAATATCTAAGCTTCTTCTCACAAATGCCATGCCCAAGTTGACTTTAGGTGGGGGAGGAGTGAGGGATGTAGTAAGTTTTTATATACAGACACCTTACCTAACCTTTCGCAAAGTTACCCTGGCTTTCGGGTTTTTAGAAAAATACGAAAAAACACCCATAACATCACTTATTCTCAAGGATCTTTTGTAAGCCAAAAAGTGTCAAAAGTTATAAGACCAGAAGCAACGTGTTAGCATTCTCTAGTCTCCATAGATGTATGGCTCAACCCCATTTCATGTCAATTATGAATATGAGCAGGCTAATCCTGTATGTTGCCTATTAGAGGGGAGAACGCATGCTGAGCAGAGAGGGACTGTGACTCATAGAATTAGCATAAGTAGAATGGACATTTCCATTCAAAACAACATTATGTGATGAATGGACTCGACGGGAGACCATATTATATTTGAAATGCCCACATCGCCTCTCAAAATTCTGTATGCTTCCTCTTCTCCTTTTCCCCTCTCTCTCTCTCTCTCTCTCTCTTTCTCTCGTTCTCTGTCCCTCTTTCTTTCTCTCTCCCTCTCTATCCCATGTCCCACTGCACTCTGCGAGGTCATCACTCTAAAGAAGCTGAAGTCATCCTTTCTCTCTGCCAAGACACAAACAACACAGCCTTTCACCCCTCTTCCTCGCTCTCTCACTCTCTCTCTCCCTCTCTCTTCCTTCTTCTCTCCCGCCATCCTTGGCTCAGAGCTCAGTGCAGTTTGGGTGTGGTTGTTCTGATGGATAATGTTTTAGCGTACAGCTAAGGACCCCTGGTTTAGATTTATAATGTTTTAGCGTACAGCTAAGGATCCCTGGTTTAGATTTATAATGTTTTAGGGTACAGCTAAGGACCCCTGGTTTAGATGTATAATGTTTTAGGGTACAGTTAAGGACCCCTGGTTTAGATTTATAATGTTTTAGGGTACAGCTAAGGACCCCTGGTTTAGATTTATAATGTTTTAGGGTACAGCTAAGGATCCCTGGTTTAGATTTATAATGTTTTAGGGTACAGCTAAGGATCCCTGGTTTAGATTTATAATGTTTTAGGGTACAGCTAAGGATCCCTGGTTTAGATCTACGATCCATAAAGACAAACAGCACTCACAAATATGGCTTTATCCTTGGTTTTATTCCATAGCGACAGTAACAAGGATGTGATTTTGGCCACAAAGGCTTTTGACAGTATAAAGACACACTCGACAGAGCAGAGACCATTATTATCAGGTGTATGACATCATGGATCTCTTCTCCTAAAATCGATGAGGGGTAGATTCATTGCAGGCACCTTTCTTTATAAGAGTTGGTTGATTACAGTGCGTCAAATTGAGCTGCATAAAGAGCATGCATAAAGACAGAAATAGTACACTGTCAGTAGTGTGTTAGCTTCAGCCGAGTCCCCAACAACTGGATGTTCCGGTTGTCAGGGGAAATGGAAAGAGAGCTTGTGACACGGCTTCCCCTTTTGGACGTTAACAAGGTGACACTCCATCTTAACTCCTCTACATTTGCTGGATTGGTTGAACAGTGCAGAAGAGAACCTCCCCCAATAGTGTATTTCCTTCTCGTCAAGACCAGTATGTAGGGGATCTCGTTTCAGACGTTTCTTTTGTGCCTGCTACGTTATGTTAATAGTGTGTGATTGCCAGAAATAAATACAGCTTCAAATGATGTTTTTATCATGCTTTGTGTAGATGACAGAATACCAACTCAAATTGTATTTGTCACATGTGCCGAATACAACAGGTATAGATAGACCTTACAGTGAAATACTTACATACAAGCCCTTAACCAACGATGTAGTTTTAAGAAAAATAAGAAATAAAAAGTAACTATGTACTATGAGCTCGGTTTTCTTTTTTTGTTCTCTCTCCAGTCCTCCTCCAGACAGCAAATCGGATTCCAGCACTCTTCCGCCAATCAAATCAAAGACCAGCTTCGTCGAGGCCGACAAGTACTTCCTGCCGTTTGAGTTGGCATGTCAGTCCAAATGTCCCCGCATCGTCATCACATCACTAGACTGTTTACAGGTCAGTAGTAGAGGAGGTCAACACGTGAACCCTGTGTGTCTAAAACTGTCTAGGCTGCATGTTTCTTCCCTTCACCGTAATGACATGTCAAAACAAATATGGTCATTTGGTTTAATATATTGATATTAAATCATACACACAGCTTGGAGTCATCTAAAGCTATTTAAGTTTCTGTGCAATATCTAACTGGAATTTGATGTTGACCTGAAATAAATAAATGTTGTATTTACATAGACAGACTCAAAGTTCAGTGACACTGATTCACAGTGCACTTCATGATGTTTTGGGGTGTTTTCTGAATGAAATGTAGAAGTTGTGTTTATCTCATCTCTGTTAAATCAGAAGTCAAATCTTGCACTATTTTCAGTGATTAACTACTGGGTCTATATGTGTTAGAAATGGAGAGAAATGAAGAGCTCCGCCTTCGCAAAAGGAAACTCAGACAAAGCCTTCCCCCAATCCTGATACTTCCAAATGACCAGTGACGAAAACAAAAAGGCCGGAACTAATGCAGCTCGGTATCTCACACATCCCATTCAGTCCTGACAGGTTCTTCAGTCTCCACGCAGAATCTTCCCACGGGAGATTAGTGTCTATCTGACTGTGTGGTTTTGTGTGTTTGGTGTTTTCCCTGTAGAAGCTGATAGCGTATGGCCACCTGACCGGCAGCGCTCCAGACAGCACGGCCCCTGGCAAGAAGCTCATCGACAGGATCATCGAGACCATCTGCGGCTGCTTCCAGGGACCACAGACAGATGAGGGGGTGCAGCTACAGATCATTAAGGTTGGCATCTGCGGTTATTTGGTCTGCAAGTGTGTTTTGGATATTGTGTGTTCTGCTGTTAGATTCTATTCTTGCCTGCATGGTGATTATTTAGAATGTAGAATTGTGTTATCTGTTTCTACCATTGCATTGTTGAATTCTCATTTCTGATTGGCTTAAAGGGCATTCGGGAGCGTGCATTATTTCCCTACTGGGTCTAGAATATTTCCCTACGTTAGAATTCAATGTCTGTAGTTCATTCTTACATGTTTGAGCTGCTTTTGAAAGCAATAATCGAAATGAAAACATTATTGGCATTGTTTAAATTCGATTTTCATAATAGCAAGTTCAAATTTATGAAATGTTATTTGTCACATGTGCCGAAAACAACAGGTACCTTACATAGACCTTACCGTGAAATGCTTAATTACAAGCCCTTAACCAACAATGCACTTTCAAGAAAATATTTACTAAATAAACGTTTACATTTTTTTTTAAAGGGAACCCATTAAAATTATAATAATGAGGCTATATACAGGTGGTACCGGTACTGAGTCAGTGTGTGGTGGTACAGGTTAGTCGAAGTCATTTCTACATGTAGGTAGGGGTGAAGTTACTATACATAGATAATAAACAGCGAGTAGCAGCAGTGTAAAACAAAGGGGTGGGGGGTCAATGTAAATAGTCCAAGTGTCATTTGATTAATTGATCAGCAGTCTTATGGCTTGGGGTTAGAAGCTGTTAAGGAGCCTTTTGGACCTAGACTTTGGCACTCCAGTACCACTTGCCGTGCGGTAGCAGAGAGAACACTCTATAGTGACTGGAGTCTTTGACAATTTTATGGTCCTTCCTCTGATACCGTCTAGTATATAGGTCCTAGATGGCAGGAAGCTTGGCCCCAGTGATGTACTGGGCTGTACGCACTACCCTCTGCACCGTCTTGTGGTCGGATGCCGAACAGTTGTTATACCAGCCGGTAATGCAACCGGTCAGGATGCTCTCGATGGTGCAGCTGTAGAACGTTTCGAGGATCTGAGGACCCATGTCAAATTTTTTCAGTCTCCTGAGGTGGAAAAGGCGTTGTCGTGCTCTCTTCACAACTTTCTTGGTGTGTTTGGACCACAATAGTTTGTTGGTGATGTTGACACCAAGGAACTTGAAGCTTTCAACCTGCTCCACTACAGCCACATCAATGTGAATGAGGGCGTGTTCGGGCCTCCTTTTCCTGTAGTCCACGATCAGCTCCTTTGTTTTGCTCACGTTGAGGGAGAAGTTGTTGTCCTGGCACCACACTGCCAGGTCTCTGACTTCCTCCTTATAGGCTGTCTCATTGTTGTCGGTGATCAGGCCTACCACCGTTGTGTCGTCAGCAAACTTAATGATGGCTCTGGAGTCGTGCTTGGCCTGATGGGTTGGTTAGCTAAACTAGCAAGTCTGTTTGGTTACCTAGGCAACTACTGTAGCTAAACTGCATGGCCAAAGGTATGTGGACACCTGCTTGTCGAACATCTCTTTGCAAAATCATGGGCATTAATATGGAGTTGGTTCCCCCTTTGCTGCTATAACAGCCTCCACTCTTTTTTTTACATTTTATTTTATTTCACCTTTATTTAACCAGGTAGGCAAGTTGAGAACAAGTTCTCATTTACAATTGCGACCTGGCCAAGATAAAGCAAAGCAGTTCGACACATACAACGACACAGAGTTACACATGGAGTAAAACAAACATACAGTCAATAATACAGTATAAACAAGTCTATATACGATGTGAGCAAATTAGGTGAGATAAGGGAGGTAAAGGCAAAAAAAGGCCATGGTGGCAAAGTAAATACAATATAGCAAGTTAAACACTGGAATGGTAGATTTGCAGTGGAAGAATGTGCAAAGTAGAAATAAAAATAATGGGGTGCAAAGGAGCAAAATAAAAAATAAATAAAAAATACAGTAGGGAAAGAGGTAGTTGTTTGGGCTAAATTATAGCTGGGCTATGTACAGGTGGCCAAAGAAAGAATTGGTTTTGGCGGTGACCAGAGAGATATACCTGCTGGAGCGCGTGCTACAGGTGGGTGATGCTATGGTGACCAGCGAGCTGACATAAGGGGGGACTTTACCTAGCAGGGTCTTGTAGATGACATGGAGTCAGTGGGTTTGGCGACGAGTATGAAGCGAGGGCCAGCCAACGAGAGCATACAGGTCGCAATGGTGGGTAGTATATGGGGCTTTGGTGACAAAACGGATTGCACTGTGATAGACTGCATCCAATTTGTTGAGTAGGGTATTGGAGGCTATTTTGTAAATGACATCGCCAAAGTCGAGGATTGGTAGGATGGTCAGTTTTACAAGGGTATGTTTGGCAGCATGAGTGAAGGATGCTTTTTTGCGAAATAGGAAGCCAATTCTAGATTTAACTTTGGATTGGAGATGTTTGATGTGGGTCTGGAAGGAGAGTTTATAGTCTAACCAGACACCTAGGTATTTGTAGTTGTCCGCATATTCTAAGTCAGAGCCGTCCAGAGTAGTGATGTTGGAAGGGCAGGCAGGTGCGGGCAGCGATCGGTTGAAAAGCATGCATTTAGTTTTACTTGTATTTAAGAGCAATTGGAGGCCACGGAAGGAGAGTTGTATGGTATTGAAGCTTGCCTGGAGGGTTGTTAACACAATGTCCAAAGAAGGGCCAGAAGTATACAGAATGGTGTCGTCTGCGTAGAGGTGGATCAGAGACTCATCAGCAGCCAGAGCGACATCATCGATGAATACAGAGAAGAGAGTCGGTCCTAGAATTGAACCCTGTGGCACCCCCATAGAGGACTGCCAGAGGTCCGGACAGCAGAGCCTCCGATTTGACACACTGAACTCTATCAGAGAAGTAGTAAATCTCTGAAACTGGAAACACTTATCTCCCTCACTAGCTTTAAGCACCAACTGTCAGAGCAGCTCACAGATTACTGCACCTGTACATAGCCCACCTATAATTTAGCCCAAACAACTACCTCTTTCCCAACTGTATTTAATTTTTATTTATTTATTTATTTTGCTCCTTTGCACCCCATTATTTTTATTTCTACTTTGCACATTCTTCCATTGCAAAACTACCATTCCAGTGTTTTACTTGCTATATTGTATTTACTTTGCCATCATGGCCTTTTTGCCTTTACCTCCCTTCTCACCTCATTTGCTCACATTGTATATAGACTTGTTTATACTGTATTATTGACTGTATGTTTGTTTTACTCCATGTGTAACTCTGTGTCGTTGTATCTGTCGAACTGCTTTGCTTTATCTTGGCCAGGTCGCAATTGTAAATGAGAACTTGTTCTCAACTTGCCTACCTGGTTAAATAAAGGTAAAGTAAAATAAAATAAAATAAAATAAATAAATAAAGTTGGTGAACCAGGCGAGGCAATCATTTGAGAAACCAAGGCTGTCGAGTCTGCCGATGAGGATGTGGTGATTGACAGAGTCGAAAGCCTTGGCCAGATCAATGAATACGGCTGCACAGTAATGTTTCTTATCGATGGAGGTTAAGATATTGTTTAGGACCTTGAGCGTGGCTGAGGTGCACCCATGACCAGCTCTGAAACCAGATTGCATAGCAGAGACGGTATGGTGAGATTCGAAATGGTCGGTAATCTGTTTGTTGACTTGGCTTTCGAAGACCTTAGAAAGACAGGGTAGGATAGATATAGGTCTGTAGCAGTTTGGGTCAAGAGTGTCCCCCACTTTGAAGAGGGGGATGACCGCAGCTGCTTTCCAATCTTTGGGAATCTCAGACGACACGAAAGAGAGGTTGAACAGGCTAGTAATAGGGGTGGCAACAATTTCGGCAGATAATTTTAGAAAGAAAGGGTCCAGATTGTCTAGCCCGGCTGATTTGTAGGGGTCCAAATTTTGCAGCTCTTTCAGAACATCAGCTGACTGGATTTCGGAGAAGGAGAAATGGGGAAGGCTTGGGCGAGTTGCTGTGGGGAAGGCTTTCCACTAGATGTAGAAACATTGTTGCTGGGACTTGCTTCCATTCAGCCACAAGAGCATTATTGAGGTTGGGCACTGATGTTGGGCAATTAGGCCTGGCTTGCATTTCATCCCAAAGATGGTGAAGCGGGATTCATCACTCCACAGAACGTGTTTCCACTGCTCCAGAGTCTAATGGCGGCGAGCTTTACTCCAGTCCAGCCGACACTTGGCATTGCGCATGGTGATCTTAGGCTTGTCAGGCTGCTCGGCCATGGAAACCCGTTTCATGAAGCTCCCGACTAACAGTTCTTGTACTGACGTTGCTTCCAGGGGCAGTTTGGAACTCGTTAGTGAGAGTTGCAACCAAGGACAGACGATTTTTACATGCTACGTGCTTCAGCACTCGGTGGTCCCGTTCTGTGAGCTTGTGTGGTTGAGCTGTTGTTGCTTCTAGATGTTCCACTTCACAATAACAGCACTTACAGTCGACCGGGGGCAGTTCCAGCAGGGCAGAAATTTGACTAACTGACTTGTTAGAAAGGGGGCATCTATGACGATGCCACGTTGTAAGTCACTGAGTTCTTCAGTAAGGACAATGTTTGTCTATGGAGATTGCATGGTGGTGTGCTCGATTTTATACACCTGTCAGCAACGGGTGTGGCTGAAATAGCTGAATCCACTCATTTGAAGGGATGTCCACATACTTTTGTCTATATAGTGTGTCTAGTAAACTTGCTAGCTACTTCAGTGGATGTTGAACACAGCCATGGTGTTAAAGGGACTCAGGGCTCTATGCGTTCTCTGGAAAATAATGCAACTCCGTGGACGGTCAGTTCAACTCTGCTAGCGCGTCGTGGAACACAACTTCCACGTTGTTCATTATTTTCCATTGAATGCATAGCCCCTCGTTGATTATCCCTCACTTGTACCATGGCATTGTTGAATTCTCGTTTCTGATTGGCCTGAAGCGCACACTAGAATTCAGTGGCTGTAGTTCATTCTTACATGTTCTATGTTTGAGCTGCTTTTAAAAGCAAAAGTCGAATTGAAAACATTATTGGCATTGTTGAAGTAGATTTTCATAATACCAAGCCAGAGCTGATGGTTTGGTTAGCTAAACTAGGAAGTCTGTTTGTTACCAAGGCAACTACTGTAGCTATCTAGTAAACTTGCTACCTATTTCAGTGGATGTTGAACACATTTTTACCTGCAAGTGAACACATTTCTCGTGGCAAATATGTTAAATTATAGTCATGGTATAAAATGAATAATTAACTTGGGGCTCTTTGCGTTTTCTGGAAAATAATGCAACTCTGTGTAAGGTCAGTTCCACATCATACTTTCTTTTCCATAGAATGCATAGCCCCTAGTTGATTATCACTAATGTGGTGAGTCTGTACGTGTGTGTTACTTTCATCTGTAGAGAGGAGGGTAGTGGTTGAGGGAAGTGCACTAAGCAGTAGATAAGAGAAGTACACTGAGGTTAGTGCACTTAGCATTTGTTGAGTGAAGTGCACTCAGCAGGGAGGTGTATTAAGAAGTGATGACTGGCAGGAAGTGCACTAGTCATTGGTCTAGTCCTGACTGTGAGTCAGAAGGTCTGTTCTGAGATGGTCTCGCACCGCTGCGTTCTCTCTCAGTACAGTACTCCTCGCTGTGAAACAGCAGCCCAAATCTCAGCCTCTACCCGTAATCTGCTGTCAACTCAGCTTGGCTCAGCTCATCCCGCTATAGCTGTGTTTGTGTAACTGTGTCTGTGTAGTTCTGACTGGGAGGAGGGTGGCCAAGGGATCAGAGATGTGAGATGCAGAGGACTATACTACTCGCGCTGTAGGAGTATCTTTCACACAAATAATGCTGAGGCACCATGATAGACCTTGATAAACCATGATGAACTCTTTCTCTCTCTCTCTCTCTCTCTCTCTCTCTCTCTCTCTCTCTCTGTCTCTCTCTCTCTCTCTCTCTCTCTCTCTCTCTCTCTCTCTGTCTCTCTCTCTCTCTCTCTCTCTCTCTCTCTCTCTCTCTCTCTCTCTCTCTCTCTCTCTCTCTCTCTCTCTCTCTCTCTCTGTCTCTCTCTCTCTCTCTCTCTCTCTCTCTCTCTCTCTCTCTCTGTCTCTCTCTCTCTCTCTCTCTCTCTGTCTCTCTCTCTCTCTCTCTCTCTCTCTCTCTCTCTCTCTCTCTCTCTCTCTCTCTCTCTCTCTCTCTCTCTTTCTCTCTCTCTCTCTCTCTCTCTCTCTCTCTCTCTCTCTCTCTCTCTCTCTCTCTCTCTCTGTCTCTCTCTCTCTCTCTCTCTCTCTCTCTCTCTCTCTCTGTCTCTCTCTCTCTCTCTCTCTCTCTCTCTCTCTCTCTCTCTGTCTCTCTCTCTCTCTCTTTCTCTCTCTCTCTCTCTCTCTCTCTCTCTCTCTGTCTCTCTGTCTCTCTCTCCCATTCCTTCACTCCCTCCCACCAGGCCCTGTTGACGGCTGTGACCTCCCAGCACATAGAGATCCATGAGGGCACAGTGCTGCAGGCGGTCAGGACCTGCTACAACATCTACCTAGCCAGCAAGAACCTCATCAACCAGACCACGGCCAAGGCCACGCTCACTCAGATGCTCAATGTCATCTTCGCCCGCATGGAGAACCAGGCAGTAAGTCCCTCTCTGAGACACTGACAATGTCCACACTAGCATAGCACTTAGAATGCACTTAGAATGCATGACGCCCAATACATGGCTTTGTGGCTTGGTTTTAAGTGGTGTGTTGGTGTGGATATAGAAACAGAGCTACAGACAGATAGAGATGCTGTACTGAGGAGAAAAGGGAAGAGAAGGTGACCCTTTATTTGAGCATGACATAGCAGTTGAATAAGGAGTCGTAGGGGTTTATGTGTCAGGTGACATAAAACTGTCCTGTCACAGGCTACAGCCAGGCTAAACATGGCTAGCCTGACACCTACCTAACTCATCTAAGTTGCTATAACTTGACTGACCACATATAGCCTCCGTTTCCGTCACGCTGATGACAGCGTAGCATAGACTTTCTGACCAGAGGTCCAAGTAAGGTGTCACCCTGAAAACAAAGTTTGCTCTAATATCATCTGTTTCTTTTCGATTGACACTTCTTTCCCCCTCACCTCCCCCGGACACATAGCTTACAAATCACAAGATATCTTGGTCTCTGGCCTCGAGAAAACGTGACCGCCAGGTAAAGACTACAGGACTGCCTTGACTTGCCTGATCTGAACTCTGAACTCTTCTCTGTATTCCCATTCAGCTCCATCCATCAGTCCATTCATCCATCTCTCTTTCTCCTCCTCTGTTCCAGATATGGGGCAGATGTGCATTGTGGTTATTCTGTGCTTGCTGGGGCAGACGTGCATTGTGGTTACGCTGTGCTTGCTGGGGCAGATGTGCATTGTGGTTACGCTGTGCTTGCTGGGGCAGATGTGCATTGTGGTTACGCTGTGCTTGCTGGGGCAGATGTGCATTGTGGTTACTCTGCTTGCTAGGGCAGACGTGCATTGTGGTTATGCTGTGCTTGCTGGGGCAGATGTGCATTGTGGTTACGCTGTGCTTGCTGGGGCAGATGTGCATTGTGGTTACGCTGTGCTTGCTGGGGCAGATGTGCATTGTGGTTACTCTGTGCTTGCTGGGGCAGATGTGCATTGTGGTTACGCTGTGCTTGCTGGGGCAGATGTGCATTGTGGTTACGCTGTGCTTGCTGGGGCAGATGTGCATTGTGGTTACGCTGTGCTTGCTGGGGCAGATGTGCATTGTGGTTACGCTGTGCTTGCTGGGGCAGATGTGCATTGTGGTTACTCTGTGCTTGCTGGGGCAGATGTGCATTGTGGTTACGCTGTGCTTGCTGGGGCAGATGTGCATTGAGGTTACTCTGTGCTTGCTGGGGCAGACGTGAATTGTGGTTACGCTTGCTGGTGCTTCAGTTCAGTTGCCTGGGAATCATTATCTTTTCTTCAGCACTGATTACCATTTGTATTCATAAAATGCTTTCACTCGTCTTTGTGTGTGTGTGTGTGTGTGTGCGTGTGCATGTTCATACCAGCCGACAGAGCCTTTCAAATGTTTTTCTGTTTGCATTGTGTGTTTGGGCTTACACTCTTGATTTGAAAATACACACACACACACACACACACACACACACACACACACACACACATTTCCCACCTTCAGAAATTATATGTATTGTGGCTGTGTGTGTATTCTCATTAGCTGGCAGAATCTCATCTCGCTGCGTTTGTCTGGGATTGTTACTATCGGAGTAATTCGATTTTGATAGATTCATTCATCCCTTTTAAATAGAGGGTCATATTATTGAATCTGAGAGTTGTTAGAATTGAATGGTAAATGTAATGCCATCAGTATAGTAGAGAGAGCAGTATCGTTGACACAATAGCTTCTAGAGCAAGACAGTTTGAGAGCAGCATTTACAGTAAACAAATGGAGTGTCACCTCCATTTCTGTGTGTCACTGTGCGTGTATGTCACTGTGTGTGTGTGTGTGTGTCACTGTGTGCGTGTGTGTGTCACTGTGTGCATGTGTGTGTATAATGTGTGTCGTGTCTAGCTACCATAGAGATAATGGTGTGATATGACATTGCCACATCTGATTGGAGGACTCTCACTCCTACCTGGAGTGGGACAGTGATCTGCATTCTGAACACGTCTGATTGGAGGACTCTCACCCCTACCTGGAGTGGGACAGTGATCTGTATTCTGAACACATCTGATTGGAGGACTCTCACCCCTACCTGGAGTGGGACAGTGATCTGCATTCTGAACACATCTGATTGGAGGACTCTCACCCCTACCTGGAGTGGGACAGTGATCTGCATTCTGAACACATCTGATTGGAGGACTCTCACCCCTACCTGGAGTGGGACAGTGATCTACATTCTGAACACATCTGATTGGAGGACTCTCACCCCTACCTGGAGTGGGACAGTGATCTGCATTCTGAACACATCTGATTGGAGGACTCTCACCCCTACCTGGAGTGGGACAGTGATCTGCATTCTGAACACATCTAATTGGAGGACTCTCACCCCTACCTGGAGTGGGACAGTGATCTACATTCTGAACACATCTGATTGGAGGACTCTCACCTCTACCTGGAGTGGGACAGTGATCTACATTCTGAACACATCTGATTGGAGGACTCTCACCTCTACCTGGAGTGGGACAGTGATCTGCATTCTGAACACATCTGATTGGAGGACTCTCACCCCTACCTGGAGTGGGACAGTGATCTGCATTCTGAACACGTCTGTCTGGATCTGTTAGTAGTCAGCATGACCTCTAGACTAATGTCCTCTCTTGATTTAACCTTTATTTAGCCAGGAAAGGGGTTGAGAACAAATTCTGTTACGTTAATAATCTGATAATGCCCCATGTTTTATGTTGTGTGTAGGAATTGGGAGGAAATGACTATAGGCTGGTGTTAGAGAAGATGTGTCATTCACATCTTATTGGTAGTTGTGTAATACTGTATTTGCTTCCATTCCTGACCTGAGTCTTTCCTCTGAATCATGCTTACATCATCGTGTGGCTCAGTTTTTCACTTCTTTTAACATTATTTTTGTAGTACACCTACACATGCACCTGGATTCATACTGTGTGGGGGGCTGTTATAGAGTCATACTGTGTAGGGGGCTGTTATAGATTCATACTGTGTATTTAATTCATACTGTTAGGGGGCTACTATAGAGAGATGTTATATTCAGGAACTGTGTTGTGGACTACAAGATGTTATCTGATTTACGTTAATAATCTGTTATAATTCATACTGTGTTGTGGGCTACTATAGAGAGCTGTTATAGATTCATACTGTGTTTTACTGTGTATGGGGCTATTATAGATTCATACTGTGTAGGGGGCTACTATAGAGATGTTATAGATTCATACGGTGTATGGGGCTGTTATAGATTCATACTGTGAGGGGGGCTGCTATAGGATTCTGGTGGGCTGCTATAGATTCATACTGTGTAGGGGCTGTTATAGATTCATACTGTGTAAGGGGCTGTTATAGATTCATACTGTGTAGTGGGCTGCTATAGATTCATACTGTGTAGGGGCTTTGATTCCATTAGGGGGCTGTGACCTGATTTATACTGTCTTAGGGGCTGCTATAGAGAGTTGTTATAGATTCATACTGTGTAGTGGGCTGCTATAGATTCATACTGTGTAGGGGGCTGTTATAGATTCATACAGGGGCTGCTATTTCATACTGTTAGGGGGCTGCTTTTCATACAGGGGCTGTTATAGATTTTAGGGGCTGTTATAGATTTATACTGTGTAGGGGCTGCTATAGAGAGTTGTTATAGATTCATACTGTGTAGGGGGCTGCTATAGAAAGCTGTTATAGATTCATACTGTGTAGTGGGCTGTTATAGATTCATACTGTGTAGGGTAGGGGGCTGTTATAGATTCATACTGTGTAGGGGCTGCTATAGAGAGTTGTTATAGATTCATACTGTGTAGGGGGCTGTTATAGATTCATACTGTGTAGGGGGCTGTTATAGATTCATACTGTGTTGTGGGCTGTTATTGAGAGATGTTATAGATTCATACTGTGTAGGGGGCTACTATAGAGAGTTGTTATAGATTCATACTGTGTAGGGGGCTACTATAGAGAGTTGTTATAGATTCATACTGTGTAGGGGGCTGTTATAGATTCATACTGTGTAGGGGGCTGTTATAGATTCATACTGTGTAGGGGGCTACTATAGAGAGATGTTATAGATTCATACTGTGTAGGGGGCTGTTATAGATTCATACTGTGTAGGGGGCTGTTATAGATTCATACTGTGTAGGGGCTACTATAGAGAGATGTTATAGATTCATACTGTGTAGGGGGCTGTTATAGATTCATACTGTGTTGTGGGCTGCTATAGAGAGTTGTTATAGATTCATACTGTGTAGGGGGCTGCTATAGATTCATACTGTGTAGGGGCTGTTATAGATTCATACTGTGTAGGGGGCTGTTATAGATTCATACTGTGTAGTGGGCTGCTATAGAGAGTTGTTATAGATTCATACTGTGTAGTGGGCTGCTATAGAGAGATGTTATAGATTCATACTGTGTAGGGGGCTACTATAGAGAGATGTTATAGATTCATACTGTGTAGGGGGCTGTTATAGATTCATACTCTGTAGGGGGCTGTTATAGATTCATACTGTGTAGGGGGCTGTTATAGATTCATACTGTGTAGGGGGCTGCTATAGAGAGTTGTTATAGATTCATACTGTGTAGTGGGCTGCTATAGATTCATACTGTGTAGGGGGCTGCTATAGATTCATACTGTGTAGGGGCTGCTATAGATTCATACTGTGTAGGGGGCTGTTATAGATTCATACTGTGTAGGGGCTGTTATAGATTTATACTGTGTAGGGGGCTGCTATAGAGAGTTGTTATAGATTCATACTGTGTAGGGGCTGCTATAGAAAGCTGTTATAGATTCATACTGTGTAGTGGGCTGTTATAGATTCATACTGTGTAGGGTAGGGGCTGTTATAGATTCATACTGTGTAGGGGGCTGCTATAGAGAGTTGTTATAGATTCATACTGTGTAGTGGGCTGCTATAGATTCATACTGTGTAGGGGGCTGTTATAGATTCATACTGTGTAGGGGGCTGTTATAGATTCATATTGTGTAGGGGGCTGTTATAGATTCATACTGTGTAGGGGGCTGTTATAGATTCATACTGTGTAGGGGGCTACTATAGAGAGATGTTATAGATTCATACTGTGTTGTGGACTACTATAGAGAGATGTTATAGATTCATACTGTGTAGGGGGCTACTATAGAGAGCTGTTATAGATTCATACTGTGTTGTGGGCTACTATAGAGAGCTGTTATAGATTCATACTGTGTAGGGGGCTACTATAGAGAGTTGTTATAGATTCATACTGTGTATGGGGCTGTTATAGATTCATACTGTGTAGGGGGCTGCTATAGAGAGATGTTATAGATTCATACGGTGTATGGGGCTGTTATAGATTCATACTGTGTAGGGGGCTGCTATAGAGAGTTGTTATAGATTCATACTGTGTAGTGGGCTGCTATAGATTCATACTGTGTAGGGGGCTGTTATAGATTCATACTGTGTAGGGGGCTGTTATAGATTCATACTGTGTAGTGGGCTGCTATAGATTCATACTGTGTAGGGGCTGTTATAGATTCATACTGTGTAGGGGCTGTTATAGATTTATACTGTGTAGGGGGCTGCTATAGAGAGTTGTTATAGATTCATACTGTGTAGTGGGCTGCTATAGATTCATACTGTGTAGGGGGCTGTTATAGATTCATACTGTGTAGGGGCTGCTATAGATTCATACTGTGTAGGGGGCTGCTATAGATTCATACTGTGTAGGGGCTGTTATAGATTCATACTGTGTAGGGGCTGTTATAGATTTATACTGTGTAGGGGGCTGCTATAGAGAGTTGTTATAGATTCATACTGTGTAGGGGCTGCTATAGAAAGCTGTTATAGATTCATACTGTGTAGTGGGCTGTTATAGATTCATACTGTGTAGGGTAGGGGCTGTTATAGATTCATACTGTGTAGGGGGCTGCTATAGAGAGTTGTTATAGATTCATACTGTGTAGGGGGCTGTTATAGATTCATACTGTGTAGGGGCTGTTATAGATTCATACTGTGTTGTGGGCTGTTATTGAGAGATGTTATAGATTCATACTGTGTAGGGGGCTACTATAGAGAGTTGTTATAGATTCTAGGGGGCTACTATAGAGAGTTGTTATAGATTCATACTGTGTAGGGGCTGTTATAGATTCATACTGTGTAGGGGCTGTTATAGATTCATACTGTGTAGGGGGCTACTATAGAGAGATGTTATAGATTCATACTGTGTAGGGGCTGTTATAGATTCATACTGTGTAGGGGGCTGTTATAGATTCATACTGTGTAGGGGCTACTATAGAGAGATGTTATAGATTCATACTGTGTAGGGGCTGTTATAGATTCATACTGTGTTGTGGGCTGCTATAGAGAGTTGTTATAGATTCATACTGTGTAGGGGGCTGCTATAGATTCATACTGTGTAGGGGGCTGTTATAGATTCATACTGTGTAGGGGCTGTTATAGATTCATACTGTGTAGTGGGCTGCTATAGAGAGTTGTTATAGATTCATACTGTGTAGTGGGCTGCTATAGAGAGATGTTATAGATTCATACTGTGTAGGGGCTACTATAGAGAGATGTTATAGATTCATACTGTGTAGGGGGCTGTTATAGATTCATACTCTGTAGGGGCTGTTATAGATTCATACTGTGTAGGGGGCTGTTATAGATTCATACTGTGTAGGGGGCTGCTATAGAGAGTTGTTATAGATTCATACTGTGTAGTGGGCTGCTATAGATTCATACTGTGTAGGGGCTGCTATAGATTCATACTGTGTAGGGGGCTGCTATAGATTCATACTGTGTAGGGGGCTGTTATAGATTCATACTGTGTAGGGGGCTGTTATAGATTTATACTGTGTAGGGGCTGCTATAGAGAGTTGTTATAGATTCATACTGTGTAGGGGGCTGCTATAGAAAGCTGTTATAGATTCATACTGTGTAGTGGGCTGTTATAGATTCATACTGTGTAGGGTAGGGGGCTGTTATAGATTCATACTGTGTAGGGGCTGCTATAGAGAGTTGTTATAGATTCATACTGTGTAGTGGGCTGCTATAGATTCATACTGTGTAGGGGGCTGTTATAGATTCATACTGTGTAGGGGGCTGTTATAGATTCATATTGTGTAGGGGCTGTTATAGATTCATACTGTGTAGGGGGCTGTTATAGATTTATACTGTGTAGGGGGCTGCTATAGAGAGTTGTTATAGATTCATACTGTGTAGGGGGCTGCTAGAAAGCTGTTATAGATTCATACTGTGTAGTGGGCTGTTATAGATTCATACTGTGTAGGGGGCTGCTATAGATTCATACTGTGTAGGGGGCTAATATAGAGAGTTGTTATAGATTCATACTGTGTAGGGGCTGTTATAGATTCATACTGTGTAGGGGGCTGCTATAGAGAGCTGTTAATAGATTCATACTGTGTAGGGGGCTACTATAGAGAGCTGTTATAGATTCATACTGTGTAGGGGCTGCTATAGATTCATACTGTGTAGGGGCTAATATAGAGAGCTGTTATAGATTTATACTGTGTAGGGGGCTGTTATAGATTCATACTGTGTAGGGGGCTGCTATAGAGAGCTGTTATAGATTCATACTGTGTAGGGGGCTGCTATAGAGAGCTGTTATAGATTCATACTGTGTAGGGGGCTGCTATAGCTTGGCTGAAGAACAAATATTATAATGTTTTCCATTGTATTCTGTTAGAAATGTTTATGATGTGTATATTTATAGCTTCATATCCAAATGAAAATAAACAACATCTCCAGATTACTTTGGGCCTGTGGAGGAATCATATGAAGACATTTATAATTCAGACAACTGTCTCTCGATGTAATTCAACATCTCCTCATCAATACACATCAACATCAGTGACACATCAACCAGGAGAACATGCAGTATTTTAGACCAGAAATACTATGTCTCCTGTTCTGCACTGAAATATCCCAGTTTATATAAGCATGTGAGCTGCTCTGCCTCATACTTGTTTTGACAGCATGTCATTCATAAACACATGTTAGACAGACCTGATGTTAAGAGCCATGCTGAATATGTGTTCTAATGTCTCTGCCTGGAAAGCTGGGATTCCAAACCTGCCGTGTGTTGCTTCCTGATCTGATATCGGGAAGTGTTGCTGCTTGGCATTGGGGTGGAAATCCCTTAGGGAATCTTTGAGAGGGAATTGATATAATGACTTTGTGTACATTGTGTTAACACATTTCTCTGTGTGTGTGTGTGTGTGTGTGTGTGTGTGCGTGTGCGCATTTGGCTTTGTCTGTGTGTGTTTGGTTGTATGTGGCTACGCTGGGTTGGCCTGGGTCTGGCTGTGTGTGTCTGTGTGTGGGTCTGCACGTCTGTACCCCTCCTCCCCTCTACCCCCTCCGTAGCTCCAGGAGGCCAAGCTGATGGAAAGGGAGAGGCCCCGTCAGCACTCCCAAGTCACCCAGGAACAGGAACCGGACTCACCCCAGCTCCAGCAGCACGTCTACCTCCCAGCCAAGGGCCCTCCCCGGGAGGCCAACGGCCCCACCACCCCCTCTACACCCACCACTCCTACCCCTCCCCGGGAGGCCAACGGCCCCACCACCCCCTCTACACCCACCCCCACCACTCCTACCCCAACCCAGGGGGCCACGGAGGAGGAGCAGGGGGAACATGGGATGAACGACTCTGAGTTCAGCACAGCAGAGAACCATCAGACAGAGGCAGCAGCAGCACAGTGTGAGTTTCACCTTAGAAAAGACAGACAGACAGACAGACAGACAGACAGACAGACAGACAGACAGACAGACAGACAGACAGACAGACAGACAGACAGACAGACAGACAGACAGACAGACAGGGACACACTCAGACTCACAAATATAGGCAGTCATATAGGCAGTCATGTTCAAGGTCAAACAGACAAAGAATTTCCCTCTCGCTCAGTACTTTGCAGTGTGTTTGAGGAAAGACATTTCCAGGGGTATTGTGCTCGGCTACTACCTTGGCTGCTTTAGACAGTAACAAAGCCTCAACCTTTACATTTTTGTGTACTCAATATTGGCAGAACTCTGGGACAAAATATTTTGTCTGTGTTAAATAAGCATTTGATGAGACAGCTTTCTCTTTAGGTGGTAATGCACTCGGTGGTAATGCACTCGGTGGTAATGCACTCGGTGGTAATGCAGCCCATAAGTGCTTTCATTAGTGACTGACTGAGAGAAGGCATAGAAAAGAGATTGAGAGTGAGAAAAAGACTCATCCAAAGATTCAATAATCATTTTGTTTCCAAATTACTCACTGCTTTCAACACAAACACACATCCACGCACAATGTCTTCAGGGAAGATGTGGTAGCTGATACCAGTGACTACTGTTTATCGGGTCAACATTGACAATTACAGTATCAAAGGATAATGCTCAGTCTCACTCAGAGAAAACACTTTCTTTACTCAATCTGTCAATTCACTGTTTCCCATCTTACATTTTTGAAGTGTATTCAGGTTCTTTTAAATGGACTTTGACTAAAGTTCTACTTGTGTTGTGTTCAAGGTGCTGCTCAGCGTGACCAAGAGACAGCAGTGGAGGAGGAGGAGCCTAACTATGAGGAGAAAGCCCAGGAGATTGTCCAGAGCATCCTACAGGAAGTCGTCAACACCATTGTTGGAGGTAACTCTATGCATCTGAAATCACATTTGTGTCTGCGGTCAGTTAAGTCAACAATGGACTTTTGTTGATACAAAATAATTTTAGAATGAGAAGTCTGGAGAGTTTAGGCATTACTGTGTGTTTACTTGTTTGTCCTATCTAGAAAGAGAGAGCTGTGTGTCTCAGTGCTATTTTGACCCTTGCATACTAAACCACTCCAAAGGGTACTGCCTGAACCCTGCTCATCTGTGTTCAGATGCCAAGGAGCCTGCTAGCGAGACCAAGCAGCCCACAGATATTATCGAACCCGCTGAGGTCATCACCAAGGTAACAGAGGTCACAGAGGTGGCGGAAGACGAGGGGGCGCTGGGCAGTGACAGCGAGAATGTCCATGCCAACGGAATCCCCGGCACGCCCATCTCTGCCAGCTTCACCCCGTCGCTGCCCGACGACAGGCTGTCTGTCTGCTCCAATGATACACAGGTGAGAGGGATTGACCTGACTGTCACCACGGCGACACACTTTGCTCTACAAAGTGATTGTGTGCTAGCATGGGTGTCTGTTTTAACAGACAAATAAAACTGTTTAAATACCCAGTCTGATAACATTTTTTTTTATTGCATTTAAAGGGCTTATCAATTTGTAAAAAGGAACATGGAAGTCATTAGTAACATGAGGAATTAAAGAGCTGAGGGTTATTCAATCCCTCTGCTGCTGCAGTCATAAAGGGAAAGGGGGATCTTCTGCATTTAACCCAACCGCTTTGAATCAGAGTGTCTGTCTTCTAGTCTGCTGGGGTTGATTCCAACATGATTCATAGATGATTTCCTCTCAATCCCTCTGAATCAGAGTGTCTGTCTTCCAGTCTGCTGGGGTTGATTCCAACATGATTCATAGATTATCTCCTCTCAGTTCCTGTGAATCAGAGTGTCTGTCTTCCAGTCTGCTGGGGTTGATTCCAACATGATTCATAGATGATTTCCTCTCAATCCCTCTGAATCAGAGTGTCTGTCTTCTAGTCTGCTGGGGTTGATTCCAACATGATTCATAGATGATTTCCTCTCAATCCCTCTGAATCAGAGTGTCTGTCTTCCAGTCTGCTGGGGTTGATTCCAACATGATTCATAGATTATCTCCTCTCAGTTCCTGTGAATCAGAGTGTCTGTCTTCCAGTCTGCTGGGGTTGATTCCAACATGATTCATAGACTATCTCCTCTCAGTTCCTCAGGTTATCATAGCGATATTTGAGCACTGTAATTATCTACACTCTAGAACCAAAAAGGGTTCTTCAGCTGTCCCCATAGGAGAACCCTTTGAAGAACAGTTTTTGGTTCCAGGTATAACCCTTTTGTTTCCAGGTAGTACCCTTTTGATTTCAATGTAGAACCCTTTCCACAGAGGGTTCTACCTGGAACCAAAAAGGGTTCTACCTGGAACCAAAAAGTCTTCTCCTATGGGGACAGCGAATAATCCTTTTTGGAACCCTTCTAAGAGTGTACGATTTACAGTCTTACACGATCAAGGTTGAACAGATACATTAATTGGAAGCATTTACAGTGCCTTGTGAAAGTATTCGGCCCCCTTGAACTTTGCGACCTTTTGCCACATTTCAGGCTTCAAACATAAAGATATAAAACTGTATTTTTTTGTGAAGAATCAACAACAAGTGGGACACAATCATGAAGTGGAACGACATTTATTGGATATTTCAAACTTTTTTAACAAATCAAAAACTGAAAAATTGGGCGTGCAAAATTATTCAGCCCCCTTAAGTTAATACTTTGTAGCGCCACCTTTTGCTGCGATTACAGCTGTAAGTCGCTTGGGGTATGTCTCTATCAGTTTTGCACATCGAGAGACTGAAATTTTTTCCCATTCCTCCTTGCAAAGGAGCATTTGTGAACAGCAGTTTTCAGTTCTTTCCACAGATTCTCGATTGGATTCAGGTCTGGACTTTGACTTGGCCATTCTAACACCTGGATATGTTTATGTTTGAACCATTCCATTGTAGATTTTGCTTTATGTTTTGGATCATTGTCTTGTTGGAAGACAAATCTCCATCCCAGTCTCAGGTCTTTTGCAGACTCCATCAGGTTTTCTTCCAGAATGGTCCTGTATTTGGCTCCATCCATCTTCCCATCAATTTTAACCATCTTCCCTGTCCCTGCTGAAGAAAAGCAGGCCCAAACCATGATGCTGCCACCACCATGTTTGACAGTGGGGATGGTGTGTTCAGGGTGATGGGCTGTGTTGCTTTTACGCCAAACATAACGTTTTGCATTGTTGCCAAAAAGTTCAATTTTGGTTTCATCTGACCAGAGCACCTTCTTCCACATGTTTGGTGTGTCTCCCAGGTGGCTTGTGGCAAACTTTAAACAACACTTTTTATGGATATCTTTAAGAAATGGCTTTCTTCTTGCCACTCTTCCATAAAGGCCAGATTTGTGCAATATACGACTGATTGTTGTCCTATGGACAGAGTCTCCCACCTCAGCTGTAGATCTCTGCAGTTCATCCAGAGTGATCATGGGCCTCTTGGCTGCATCTCTGATCAGTCTTCTCCTTGTATGAGCTGAAAGTTTAGAGGGACGGCCAGGTCTTGGTAGATTTGCAGTGGTCTGATACTCCTTCCATTTCAATATTATCGCTTGCACAGTGCTCCTTGGGATGTTTAAAGCTTGGGAAATCTTTTTGTATCCAAATCCGGCTTTAAACTTCTTGACAACAGTATCTCGGACCTGCCTGGTGTGTTCCTTGTTCTTCATGATGCTCTCTGCGCTTTTAACGGACCTCTGAGACTATCACAGTGCAGGTGCATTTATACGGAGACGTGATTACACACAGGTGGATTGTATTTATCATCATTAGTCATTTAGGTCAACATTGGATCATTCAGAGATCCTCACTGAACTTCTGGAGAGAGTTTGCTGCTCTGAAAGTAAGGGGCTGAATAATTTTGCACGCCCAATTTTTCAGTTTTTGATTTGTTAAAAAAGTTTGAAATATCCAATAAATGTCGTTCCACTTCATGATTGTGTCCCACTTGTTGTTGATTCTTCACAAAAAAATACAGTTTTATATCTTTATGTTTGAAGCCTGAAATGTGGCAAAAGGTCGCAAAGTTCAAGGGGGCCGAATACTTTCACAAGGCACTGTATTTCACACTCTTTTTGTCAAATGTGGAATTCAATTTGGATGATAATTGACTCTTGATAATTGACTCTTGATTAAACTTTTTTGATGTAGACCATCTGTTTGTGTTTCTGCGTTAGGAGTCGGGGGCGACCACAGGCCCAGTACCAGGTGCTAAGTTCTCCCATATTCTCCAGAAGGATGCCTTCCTAGTGTTTAGATCGCTCTGCAAGCTGTCTATGAAGCCTCTGTCAGATGGACCGCCAGACCCAAAGTAAGTTGAGTTCCTGTATCAGGAATCTTATTATTGCTTGGTTTTAGAGAATTGAATAGAGGATCAGTAGATGTATTACCCTAGTAAATAGGCTATTACAGGTTTATTTTTGGAGTGTGTTCCTTAGTTGAATCATGTCTTGTGGAGGGTAGCCTAGTTATTAGTTGGGAGTGTTGTGATGGTTGGTGTGTGTTTGGATGAAGCATCACTTAGCTGATTATTGGTTCTGTATCGCTTCCTGTGCTCCCTGTTTTTTCTCCCTCTGTAGAACAGGAAATTACAAGGGAAAAATATCTAATCAGATTTTGCTTTGATCCAATATAAGGGAGATTACATTTCGGTGTTCTTCTGTATGCATTTCCCAGCCCGTTACAGCCAAAGAAGCATCTGATTTGCTGGATCTGATAGCAGTTTTTACATAACAGGATTTCCTGAATCTGGTTTCTGTATGGTAACTCAATTCTGACTGTCTCAGTCTCCCATCGCCATCATTCTCCCAATGGCCCATGTGGCCTAACACTCTATCCGCATTGGCTAGTGAGAGTTCTGGCCCAGTGTTCCTATAGTGTTGTCAGAGTTCTGTCTAAGAACACTGTCTAAGAACACGAGAGAGATGTTCCGTCTTCTAGACAATGGTGGAATGGAACCCTGTTTATCACAGGCCTTTGTCAGGGGTGACAGGGAGGATGGCTGTGCCACCAGAGGAAGGGCTGTGCTCAGTGTCTGTAAGACAGATCGCCTTTTCACCCACAGAGAGATTTACTCCATGACTGGCTCTGGTGATACCCGGACGACGCACAGGAGACCTGCTTTATAGCTGTGTAACTTACAACAGATGCTTTGAACATGTCTTTTTAGGGATTACAAATCAGTATAGAATCTTGCTGTTGCAATTTGTTAATAAAAGATTAAAGTTTGGCATATTACCTTGTTTTTTTGTCACCTCAAATTGGCTTTAAGGAAGCACACATCGACAGTCCTCAACAGTCAAATGGGGAAGTTATTAAACTCCAAGGCTGCATGGCATGTTCTGTTCAACCCACTGACTATGTTAATGGCTGCATGGCATGTTCAGTTCAACCCACTGACTATGTTAATGGCTGCATGGCATGTTCAGTTCAACCCACTGACTATGTTAATGGCTGCATGGCATGTTCAGTTCAACCCACTGACTATGAACACCACACATATGATTTATGTTTTGCATATATACATTTAAAAATGTTGAAAACATGCCCTAGGTAATTTGTCGTGTTGTTCATGGCTCAGGTATGTTTTGTTCCTTTGGATTTTCTATGGTTCAAATGGTTGATTTGTTATTGTACTGAAAATGTACCCTGCTTCCCTTTTCCGGGCCAAGCTGAAATTATGAAGTTGGCAGGTTTCCCCTGCGTTGCAGGCCCCTTGACTTTTTACATTTTGTTACATTACTGCCTTATTCTAAAATTGATTAAATCATTTTTTTAATTCATCAATCTGCACACAATATCCCATAATGACAAGGCAAAAACAGGTTTTTATACATTTTAGAAATTTTATTTAAAAAAAATAATTACTTAAATATCACATTCACATAAGTATTCAGACCCTTTACTCAGTACTTTGTTAATGCACCTTTGGTAGCGATTACAGCCTCACGTCTTCTTGGGTATGATGCTACAAGCTTGGCACCTGTATTTGGGTAGTTTCTCCCATTCTTCACTGCAGATCCTCTCAAGCTCTGTCAGGTTGGATGGGGAGCGTTGCTGCACAGCTATTTTCAGATCTCTCCAGAGATGTTCAATCGCATTCAAGTCCGGGCTCTAGCTGGGCCACTCAAGGACATTCAGAGACTTGTCCCGAAGCCACTCCTGCATTGTCTTGGCTGTGTGCTTAGGGTCGTTGTCCTTTTGGAAGGTGAACCTTTACTCCGGTCTGAGGTCCTGCGCGCTGTGGAGCAGGTTTTCTTCAAGGATCTCTCTGTACTTTGCTCTGTTCATCTTTCTTTCGATCCTGACTAGTTTCCCAGTCCCTGCCACTGAAAAACATCCCCACAGCACGATGCTGCCACCCAAGCTTCACTGTAGGGATGGTGCCAGTTTTCCGCCAGATGTGACACTCGGCATTCAGGCCAAAGAGTTCAATCTTGTTTTCATCAGACCAGAGAATCTTGTTTCTCATGGTCTGAGAGTCTTTAGGTGCCTTTTGGCAAACTCCAAGTGGGCTGTCATGTGCCTTTTACTGAGAAGTGGCTTCCGTCTGGCCACTCTACCATAAAGGCCTGGTTGGTGGAGTGGTGCAGAGTTGGTTATCCTTCTGGAAGGTCCTCCCATCTCTACAGAAGAACTCTGGAGCTCTGTCAGAGTGACCATCGGGTTCCCTGACTAAGGCCTTCCCCCCCGATTTCTCAGTTTGGCCGGGCGGCCGGCTCTAAGAAGAGTCTTGGTGGTTCCAAACTTCTTCCATTTAAGAATGATGGAGGACACTGTGTTCTTGGGGACCTTCAATGCTGCAGAAATGTTTTAGTACCCTCCCCCAGATCTGTGCCTCGACACAATCCTGTCTTAGAGCTCTACGGACAATTCCTTTGATCTCATTGCTTGGTTTTTGCTCTGACATGCACTGTCAACTGTGGGACCTTATATAGACAGGTGTGTGCCTTTCCAAATCATGTCCAATCAATTGAATTTACCACAAGTAGACTCCAATCATGTTGTAGAAACATCTGAAAGATGATCAATGGAAACAGGATGCACATGAGCTCCATTTCAAGTCTCATAGCAAAGGGCCTGAAAACGAATATAAATAAGGTATTTCTTTTTTTAAATTTGCAAACATTTCTAATAGCCTGTTTTCGCTTTGTCATTATGGGGTATTGTGATGTCATTATGGGGTATTGTGATGTCATTATGGGGTATTGTGTGTAGATTGAGAGGGACATTTTTTATAACCCATTTTAGAATAAGGCTGTAAAATAACAAAATGTGGAAAAAGTCAAGCGGTCTGAATACTTTCCGAATGCACTATATTTCTGTATGCTACATTAATATCAGTCTGTCTGTGGAGGAGGGCTTAGGAGCATTACAGATAGGAAGCCAGTCACTGCAAATAAATACATATTTTGGGTTCCTACTCCTCCATCATACAGCTGTTTAGAAATACGGGTCGGACTTATGGATAGGGGAAATGGACAATATAATTATCTAACTATAATGATCTATTACGGAAATATGCCTTCTCTACGTTGTAACATATGGTGTTTGTATGTGCAGATCTAAAATTGGAAATGTTATTGGAAAAAGGAAAACAGCTCCAGCTCATCTCGCTAGGTCAGGCTCTTAGTATAGAGGTGGACATTAGGCGGACATCCCCAGATCCCCTGACTGCCACCAGACCATTTAGGATTCTCTGTCAGTTGTGGGTCAACCAGGAAGTGCTGCTAATAACTGATGAATCAGATGGTGTCTCACAGAGCACCTGTTATTGATGCATTTCTGTCAGGGGTGGGCTGGCCATCTGGCATTTCGGCCTAAGGGCCTGAATAACTTGTTTTTTTTTGTTGTTGTGCAAAATGATAATTATCTGGCTAATAATGGGATCCTCAAGGGAAAATGGGCCAGTGTAGGGGCCTCAAGAAAAAAGAATTGGCCGGTGTGTTAGAAATGCCTGGGCCATTTTTGGTCCTAGTCCACCCCTGATCTCTGTCTTCATCCCACAATAATAAATACATTATCAGGGGTCACTTCATGTGCATATTAAGCTGATTGATGGCATATGGTATAAATCAAGGGAAAATTCAGCAGGCATAACGTTTTGGAACGTTCAGATATAAATATGCTGGAACAAACATCTCTGACATTTAGAATGAGTCACATAGGCTCTATTCATGGCATTTCTATCTACAACGTTTGACAATGTTTGGCTACTGAACATATAAAGAATTCTTATTCCTGTTGCACTTGAATGTTAGAAGTCTGAATCAATGCCTCTTTCGGTCTCCTGCCAGGTCCCACGAGCTGCGCTCCAAGGTGCTGTCCCTCCAGCTGCTGCTGTCCATCCTGCAGAACGCTGGGCCCGTCTTCAAGACCAACGAGATGTTCATCAACGCCATCAAGCAGTACCTGTGTGTGGCGCTGTCTAAGAACGGCGTCTCCTCCATCCCAGAGGTCTTCTCGCTCTCGCTCTCCATCTTCCTCACCCTCCTCTCTCACTTCAAGACCCACCTCAAGATGCAGATTGAGGTAGCTACCTACATTTAGGTTTTTCCTCTGTCGCAAAAGATTAAGCTGCTGATTTAGTTTTTTTGTTCCATTATGGGGGACTAACTGAGCTACCTGACCAGCTATTAGTCCAAATAGTATTTCTCTTCCTCCCCAAAGTCACAAACCATATATTCCTCTTTCATATTGCTTCTAATATTCCTCCTTTCTTGTCCTACTTGAAAACCCATCAACATGCAGGCCGAGACACTGTTCTGTTCTGTCGCTGAATAGCTGTCCTATCCCCAAATGCCAATCTCTCCTGTTTCCTCTCCCAATGTTGTAAACCTCTCAGCTCTCAATACAGCAGGCACCTGACACAGGTGATTAATGGGAGATGAAGTTTATCAGAGGGGCACAGTAATGTAGTTCTGTCTCAGTGCGATTGAGTTTCAGTATTACCTGTTAGCTGTTGCTTCTGATTTGTAGTCCACTTCCACAGTGGTCTGGTTGTAATATTTCCTCATGCTGAAGTTGATGACTTAATCTACCCGCGACTGTTTGTGGCCATGAAGGAAATCATCGTATTTTCCGGAGACAGATGTTGTTGGTTGAGATGTTATGATTTCATAGTTGAGCGGTCAGCCTGCAGTGAGATGTATGTGTTCATGGCTTCATGAAGCTTTTCTCCTCTCGGCCTCTTTGTGTCCTCATCTTTAACTGTCACGGTTTTGTTTTGCTGCGCAGGTGTTCTTCAAGGAGATTTTCCTGTACATTCTGGAGACGTCCACAAGCTCCTACGACCATAAATGGATGGTCATACAGACCCTCACCAGAATATGTGCAGGTGAGTGTGTGTGTGTGTGTGTGTGGTGTCATTTTGAAATGCCCCCGGGGGTACAGTGCATCAACGTCAATTACAAGTCAAGTACCAACTGTCCCTCATGTCTCCTCCCTCAGATGCCCAGGGTGTGGTGGATATCTATGTGAATTATGATTGTGACTTGAATGCTGCTAATATCTTTGAGAGGCTGGTGAATGACCTCTCGAAGATCGCACAGGGCCGGGCAGGCCACGAGCTCGGCACAACACCACTCCAAGTAAGACTGACCAATGGCTATAGAAAAGTGTATTTCTTTGTGTATTTGGTACATGTATATTGCTCTAAAGTTGATGTAACATTTCTCTGTTCCCACCAGGAGTTGACCCTGAGGAAGAAAGGCCTGGAGTGTCTGGTGTCCATCTTGAAGTGTATGGTAGAGTGGAGTAAAGACCAGTATGTCAACCCCAACTCCCAGACCAGCCTTGGTAAGAGACTGACCAAACTTCAGTTACCCTGAGGCTGGTGGGGAGAGGTGTGTCACTGGGTTGGATTTAGATCCTGAGGAAAACTGTTTAGCCATTCTTCAAGTGCACCGTTCTGCCTGCTCCTTTGTGGAGGATCAAAGGGTTTGGATGCACAGTTGGAGTCCTCCACTATTTGGAGTGTATTTGATATATTCCACTTACATCACTCTGACTTCCCACATCCTAGAACTTCAATTCTCCATATCAGCAATGGTGGAACCCTAGAGTGTGTATTTACCATATTTATAGCCGCTGATGCATGGGGGCATATTGTGCTTATCTACCTTTTCCTGTAGAATGGTAAAACTATGAGCAAAGGGAAGACGGCCAAGGCTTTACTCTCAGTCAAACCTGCCTGAGGCTACCGTTCATCACTAGGGTTAACTGGGGTTAGAGGGAAGAGTGGTATTCATCAATACAGCTATAGCATATTCCCTGAGACAGAAGACTAGCCATTAGCATTCATCAGTAGCCTACAGATTGTACAGACCCTGAGAGGGAATGCTAATTCAATACTGTACCCTGAGAGAGAAGGCTAGCGTTCATCATTATGGCTAGCACAGTCCCTGAGAAAGAGATCGATGGCTAGCATCCATCAGTGTGGCTAGCCCAGTCAGACCCTGACAGGACAGGCTCTCCCTCAGCAGCACTGAAAGGCTAATACAATACAGGCAGGCTAATACGGCAGGGCAGGGCAGGCTAACTCAATACCCTGAACCAACTGATGAGGAAAAGCCATGGTGCGACAGACAGACCCTCTGTCAGTGCTCCTGGATAAGACCCCTGGCTTACTTCAGAATGAGCTAAGAGGAATCATTCCTGTTCGATCCTTTAATCAAGTAGGAAGGGAGGGCTCTAATGATGGGAGGGAAAGAGAGCTTTAACGAAGGCAAGGAAGGAAGCAGGGAAGTAGAGGCTCTGAGAGGGGTGCCAGATATCCCCACATATCCCCCTAGAGAGGATCTCTACAAGGCTAGCCTCAGGCTACCTTCTGGCACTCAGAGAGCTAACTCTACCAAGTCACGGAAGGCAGCAGAACTAACAAACAGCATTACTGCTACAGGGGTTAGGGTTAGTCACCATGCCAAAGTCACCATACAGCTGGTGCCAACTCATTTAGTGACCATGCTGAAGTCGCCATACAGCTAGTGCCAACTGATTTAGTGACCATGCCGAAGTCACCATACAGCTAGTGCCAACTCATTTAGTGACCATGCTGAAGTCACCATACAGCTAGTGCCAACTCATTTAGTGACCATGCTGAAGTCACCATTCAGCTAGTGCCAACTCATTTAGTGACCATGCTGAAGTCACCATACAGCTAGTGCCAACTCATTTAGTGACCATGCTGAAGTCACCATACAGCTAGTGCCAACTCATTTAGTGACCATGCTGAAGTCACCATACAGCTAGTGCCAACTCATTTAGTGACCATGCTGAAGTCACCATACAGCTAGTGCCAACTGATTTAGTGACCATGCTGAAGTCACCATACAGCTAGTGCCAACTCATTTAGTGACCATGCTGAAGTCACCATACAGCTAGTGCCAACTCATTTAGTGACCATGCTGAAGTCACCATACAGCTACTGCCAACTCATTTAGTGACCATGCCGAAGTAGACAGTATGTCTTGGTATTGGCTGCTGTGACTAGTCTCCTACGCTTTTAGGTTACTTCAAACAAAATATGTTTTTCTGAGTCAGTGAAAGTGCATCCTAATTATGCAATTTTCCATGTAGATACTGTAGCTCAGCTATTGCATTGTGTTTCTGAAAACGTGTTTTTACATCATTACATAGATAATACCTCTCCACTTTCTCTTAATTTCGGTCTTTTCCTCTTTGTTCTCTGGTTGGCTGACTTCACAGGAAGAGCAGGTAATGGAAGAAAGGTGTGAAGTGTTTGGTAGACTGGTTGCTGTTGCAACAGTAGGGGTCATTGGGACCTAGATAGAGTGTGGAGGGGGCTACGGTGGCTGTGACTAGTACTGTGAGTGTTATTTAGATGCCTTATCTACCTTTCATTTGCATAATCTCATGTTACTTGCTTTAAAACGCTGTAGGTTCTGGATAGATTTTGAGTTTTTTAAGTCAGCTCTGTGTACAATATGGGAAAAAAACACCACTGGTTATACTGTACATTGTGATTAGAACTAGTAAACTTTGAAGAGAGTTTTGCTACCTTGGCTGTGCCACCCTCCTCTCTCTAACCTGGCTGTGCCACCCTCCTCTCTCTAACCTGGCTGTGCCACCCACCTCCCTCTACCCTGGCTGTGCCACCCTCCTCTCTCTAACCTGGCTGTGCCACACTCTTCCTCTACCCTGGCTGTGCCACCCTCCTCCTCCTCTACCCTGGCTGTGCCACCCACCTCCTTCTACCCTGGCTGTGCCAACCTCCTCCCCTCTACCCTGGCTGTGCCACCCACCTCCTCCTCTACCCTGGCTGTGCCACCCACCTCCCTCTACCCTGGCTGTGCCACCCTCCTCCTCCTCTACCCTGGCTGTGCCACCCACCTCCTCCTCTACCCTGGCTGTGCCACACTCCTCCTCCTCTACCCTGGCTGTGCCACCCTCCTCCTCCTCTACCCTGGCTATGCCACCCTCCCCTCCCTACCCTGGCTGTGCCACCCTCCTCCTCTACCCTGGCTGTGCCACCCTCCTCCCTCTACCCTGGCTGTGCCACCCTCCTCCCTCTACCCTGGCTGTGCCACCCTCCTCCTCCTCTACCCTGGCTGTGCACCCTACTCTATCTACCCTGGCTTTGCACCCTCCTCCTTCTCTACCCTGGCTGTGCCACCTTCCTCCTCTACCATGTGCTCTGCTCTATGAAGTTGTTGAGTGGAGGAAGCACACTGCCAGCTCACATTACCCTGATGGTGTCCTGAATGTTTTAGAGAGTTTCCGATGGGTAATTAGATCCCTTACCAACGTACAATGTCTCTTACAGCCAGACAACCACCCTGTCCCCTCAGGCTACACACACAGAACTACCTCCATGTTACACAACACTACCTCCATGTTACATGCTACACAACACTACTTCCATGTTACACAACACTACCTCCATGTTACACAACACTACCTCCATGTTACAACACTACCTCCATGTTACACAACACTACCTCCATGTTACACAACACTACCTCCATGTTACACAACACTACCTCCATGTTACACAACACTACCTCCATGTTACACAACACTACCTCCATGTTACACAACACTACCTCCATGTTACACAACACTACCTCCGTGTTACAACACTACATCCATGTTACACAACACTACCTCCATGTTACACAACACTACCTCCATGTTACACAACACTACCTCCATGTTATACACAGCACTACCTCCATGTTATACACAGCACTACCTCCGTGTTACACAACACTACCTCCGTGTTACACAACACTACCTCCATGTTACACAACACTACCTCCATGTTACACAACACTACCTCCATGCTACACAACACTACCTCCATGCTACACAACACTACCTCCATGTTACACAACACTACCTCCATGTTACACAACACTACCTCCATGTTACACAACACTACCTCCATGTTACACAACACTACCTCAACACTACCTCCATGTTACACAACACTACCTCCATGTTACACAACACTACCTCCATGTTACACAACACTACCTCCATGTTACACAACACTACCGCCGTGTTACACAACACTACCTCCGTGTTACACAACACTACCTCAGTGTTACACAACACTACCTCCATGTTACACATACTGTAAACTGCTTCATCTGCAGCCTGCCTGGTTTATTAGATAACTGACCTTTTTATTGTCTGTTGTGCGTGTGCACAGATGTACGATCTTCATTTGATCGCACTTTTGCAGGAAATGTCAAACTTGTAGGAAATGTGTGTGTGTGTGTGTGTGTGTGTGTGTGTGTGTGTGTGTGCAGACAATATACCACCAGACAAAGCCTCTGGTTCATCATGTTGTCTTTCTCCCAGCAGTGCACTGTCCCTCCCACTATTGCTGAACTCCCCAGAGACCTGGATCTAGAAACTCAAGGCTGAACCCCCCCTACTGGCTAAAAGATTGATGAAAAACAGTACCAGTCAAAAGTTGGGACACACCTACTAATTCCAGGGTTTTTCTGTCTTTTGAATATTTTCTACATTGTAGAATAATATTTAAAACAGAAGATAGCCCTATTTGGTAAAAGACCAAGTCCATATTATGGCAAGAACAGCTCAAATAAGCAAAGAGAAACGACAGTCCATCATTACTGTAAGACATGAAGGTCAGTCAATCTGGAACGTTTCAAGAATTTTGGAAAGGAAGACCCAGAGTTACCTCTGCTGCAGAGGATAAGTTCATTAGAGTTAACTGCACCTCAGATTGCAGCCCAAATAAATACTTCATGTAACAGACACATCTCAACATCAACTGTTCAGAGGAGACTGTGTGAATCAGGCCTTCATGGTCGAATTGCTGCAAAGAAACCACTACTAAAGGACACCAATAAGGAAGAGACTTGCTTGGGCCAAGAAACATGAGCAATGGACCTTAGACCGGTAGAAATCTGTCCTTTGGTCTGATGAGTCCAAATTGGAGATTTTTGGTTCAAAAATGTCTTGTGAGATGCAGAGTAGGTGAACGGATGATCTCCGCATGTGTGGTTCCCACTGTGAAGCATGGAGGAGGAGGTGTGATTGTGTGGGGGTGCTTTGCTGTGATTTATTTGGAATTCAAGGCACACTTAACCAGCATGGCTACCACAGCATTCTGCAGCGATATGCCATCCTATCTGGTTTGCGCTTAGTGGGACTAGCATTTGTTTTTCAACAGGACAATGACCCAACACACCTCCAGGCTGTGTAAGTGCTATTTGACCAAGGAGAGTGATGGAGTTCTGCATCAGATTACCTGGCTTCCACAATCACTCGACCTCAACCCAGAGTGAAGCAGAGTGAAGGAAAAGCAGCCAACAAGAACTCAGCATAAGTGGGAACTCCTTCAAGACAGTTGGAAAAGCATTCCTCATGAAGCAGGTTGAGAGAATGCCAAGAGTGTGCAAAGCTGTCATCAAGGCAACGGGTGGCTACTTTGAAGAATCTCACTTTTTTGGTTACTTCATGATTCCGTATGTGTTATTTCATAGTTTTGATGTCTTCACCATTATTCTACAATATAGAAAATAGTACAAATAAAGAAACCCTTGAATGAGAAGGTGTATCCAAACTGTTGACTGGTACTGTATGTTTCAATTGAAAACGTTTAGTGTTGGCTTGCTTGGCTGTGCTGGATTGCTGATTGCGTTGGGGTCCTAACTCATCTCTATTTTACTCATCTCTATCAGACCATTGATTGTTCAATGTTCTTCTCCCTCCCCAGGTCAGGAGAAGCCCTCGGAGCAGGAGACCAATGAGACGAAGGCCCCAGAGACCATCAACCGCTACGGAAGCATCAACTCCCTGGACTCCACAGCCTCGTCGGGCATCGGGAGCTACAGTACACAGATGTCAGGGACAGACAACCCAGAGCAGTTTGAGGTTCTCAAACAACAGAAGGAGATCATCGAGCAGGGCATCGACCTGTAAGCCAGACTAGTGCTGCTATACTGTATAGCAGCACTAGTCAGCTTAATATATTCATCTTATCCTGTATAGACAGCTTAATATATTCATCTTATCCTGTATAGACAGCTTAATATATTCACCTTATCCTGTATAGACAGCTTAATATATTCATCTTATCCTGTATAGACAGCTTAATATATTCATCTTATCCTATATAGACAGCTTAATATATTCATCTTATCCTGTATAGACAGCTTAATATATTCACCTTATCCTGTATAGACAGCTGAATATATTCACCTTATCCTGTAGACAGCTTAATATATTCACCTTATCCTGTATAGACAGCTTAATATATTCACCTTATCCTGTATAGACAGCTTAATATATTCACCTTATCCTGTATAGACAGCTGAATATATTCACCTTATCCTGTATAGACAGCTTAATATATTCACCTTATCCTGTATAGACAGCTTAATATATTAATCTTATCCTGTATAGACAGCTTAATATATTCATCTTATTCATAGACAGCTGAATATATTCTTATCCTGTATAGACAGCTGAATATATTCACCTTATCCTGTATAGACAGCTGAATATATTCATCTTATCCTGTATAGACAGCTGAATATATTCACCTTATCCTGTATAGACAGCTTAATATATTCACCTTATCCTGTATAGACAGCTTAATATATTCATCTTATCCTGTATAGACAGCTTAATATATTCACCTTATCCTGTATAGACAGCTTAATATATTCACCTTATCCTGTATAGACAGCTTAATATATTAATCTTATCCTGTATAGACAGCTTAATATATTCATCTTATCCTGTATAGACAGCTGAATATATTCACCTTATCCTGTATAGACAGCTTAATATATTCATCTTATCCTGTATAGACAGCTGAATATATTCATCTTATCCTGTATAGACAGCTGAATATATTCACCTTATCCTGTATAGACAGCTTAATATATTCACCTTATCCTGTATAGACAGCTTAATATATTCATCTTATCCTGTATAGACAGCTGAATATATTCACCTTATCCTGTATAGACAGCTGAATATATTCACCTTATCCCTTATAGACAGCTGAATATATTCACCTTATCCTGTATAGACAGCTGAATATATTCACCTTATCCTGTATAGACAGCTGAATATATTCACCTTATCCTGTATAGACAGCTGAATATATTCACCTTATCCTGTATAGACAGCTGAATATATTTATCTTATCCTGTATAGACAGCTAAATATATTCACCTTATCCTGTATAGACAGCTGAATATATTCATCTTATCCTGTATAGACAGCTAAATATATTCACCTTATCCTGTATAGACAGCTTAATATATTCACCTTATCCTGTATAGACAGCTGAATATATTCATCTTATCCTGTATAGACAGCTGAATATATTCATCTTATCCTGTATAGACAGCTAAATATATTCACCTTATCCTGTATAGACAGCTTAATATATTCATCTTATCCTGTATAGACAGCTTAATATATTAATCTTATCCTGTATAGACAGCTTAATATATTCATCTTATCCTGTATAGACAGCTGAATATATTCACCTTATCCTGTATAGACAGCTGAATATATTCACCTTATCCTGTATAGACAGCTTAATATATTCACCTTATCCTGTATAGACAGCTTAATATATTAATCTTATCCTGTATAGACAGCTTAATATATTCATCTTATCCTGTATAGACAGCTGAATATATTCATCTTATCCTGTATAGACAGCTGAATATATTCACCTTATCCTGTATAGACAGCTGAATATATATTCTGTATAGACAGCTGAATTATCCTGTATAGACAGCTGAATATATTCACCTTATCCTGTATAGACAGCTGAATATATTCACCTTATCCTGTATAGACAGCTGAATATATTCACCTTATCCTGTATAGACAGCTGAATATATTCATCTTATCCTGTATAGACAGCTAAATATATTCACCTTATCCTGTATAGACAGCTGAATATATTCACCTTATCCTGTATAGACAGCTGAATATATTCACCTTATCCTGTATAGACAGCTGAATATATTCACCTTATCCTGTATAGACAGCTGAATATATTCACCTTATCCTGTATAGACAGCTGAATATATTCACCTTATCCTGTATAGACAGCTGAATATATTCACCTTATCCTGTATAGACAGCTGAATATATTCACCTTATCCTGTATAGACAGCTTAATATATTCACCTTATCCTGTATAGACAGCTGAATAATATATTCACCTTATCCTGTATAGACAGCTGAATATATCCATCTTATCCTGTATAGACAGCTGAATATATTCATCTTATCCTGTATAGACAGCTTAATATATTCATCTTATCCTGTATAGACAGCTGAATATATTCACCTTATCCTGTATAGACAGCTGAATATATTCACCTTATCCTGTATAGACAGCTTAATATATTCACCTTATCCTGTATAGACAGCTTAATATATTCACCTTATCCTGTATAGACAGCTTAATATATTCACCTTATCCTGTATAGACAGCTGAATATATTCACCTTATCCTGTATAGACAGCTAAATATATTCACCTTATCCTGTATAGACAGCTAAATATATTCACACCCAGGGGTGCACAACTCCAGTCCTTCTAGTGAGGGAAGTTGTCCTGTTTGTTGTCCTAGGTTTAATTTCTCCTGGCACTTAATGTATCAATTAATGCCATTGATTAATTTGCCAATTATGAATGAGTTAGTTAATGTAATTAGGACACCATATAAATGATAGACTATGGCTCTGGAAGGCAACTTCCTTCTCCACCTTAGTAAGCATACTGTAGTAAGCATACTGTAGTAAGCATACTGTAGTAAGCATACTATAGTAAGCATACTGTAGTAAGCATACTGTAGCACTGTCTCTGTTCTCTGCTCCGTGGTCAGGTTCAACAAGAAACCAAAGAGGGGTGTCCAGTACCTCCAGGAGCAAGGTATGCTGGGAACCACCCCGGAGGACCTCGCTCAGTTCCTGCACCAGGAGGAGAGGCTGGACTCGGTAAAGAACCTTTTTAAATCTGTTTAACCAATCTACTTAAGTTATCTGCATTTCATTTGACTTGTGTGGATCCAAATAATCCCACTCTACCTCATTCAGCTCTGTGCTCTCTGAACCTTTCACCGTTTAACCTGTCCATTGTGATTTAGTAGTGTAGAGTGGCTGTTGCGAATGTAACAGCTAATAGGGGATCTGGGTGGTAAATACACGAATACCCATTCTAGCTCATTAAACTCTGGGTTTACACAGTTCTCTCTCTCACCCGGCCTCCACACAGCTGCAGGCCCAGAGCAGAACACATCCATCCCATAGAAACACCAAGGCTCTTAGCTCCTAATGCTGAACTGCCAGCATTATCATCCCACTCCAAGAGGATTCCTACGTCCTCTACCGAGCGCACATCAATTTATATTTTAACGAGTGAAGCACTCTCCCGGTTGATTGGCTGGCCTCGGGGGGGTTCGGTTCGGTGATAATCGGCACTAAAGTGTGTTCATAACATCTGCTTTGGAACAAGAGGCCCTCAAACAGATAGCCAGAGAGACTAGTCTGACAGCACTGGGAGAGAACATAGTCCTTTCCTCTCAGTTGGCTGTGCTTCTGAGGGAAAGGAGATGCTTGTTAGGACAATATGTGTTAATTGGCTTCCAATGTATAGCACATGCATTAGAGTCAAGCGAGTAAGCTGTTTTTCTATAACACTCAATATCTATTGATTGAACTCAATGTCATTGCATCGACCTCTTCCCTTTCTCTGTCCCCTCGCTCTCTCTTTCTCTGTCTCTCTCTATCTCTCTCTCTCTCTCTCTCTCTCTCGGTCTCTGTCTCTGTCTCTCTCGCTCTCTGTCTCTCTCTTGCTCTCTCTCACATCCTACCTCTCAGACTCAGGTGGGCGAGTTCCTGGGGGACAATGATCGCTTCAATAAAGAGGTCATGTATGCCTACGTGGACCAGATGGACTTCCAAGGCAAGGACTTTGTCTACGCTCTCAGAACGTTCCTCGAGGGCTTCCGTCTCCCGGGAGAGGCTCAGAAGATTGACAGGCTCATGGAGAAATTCGCTGCGAGATACTTAGAATGCAACCAGGGGTGAGTGTGGAGTGGAGTGTACTAGTCTTGGTATTGTGGATTTGTAGACTTAGAAGAAGACTTCATTTGTGATGTCAAGCACATTCAAGGACATTGAATGCCAGGAGTCAGATTGCTCTCTATTATCAAGTCAGTGCATTCACTAAATATCTGTGTTGTCTCGCACAAATGCATCAATTCTTTATTCAGCTCTATGTTTATCCTCTTTTCTCTCCTTCTCTCCTTCCTCTCTCCTCTCTCTCTCCTCTCTTCAGGCAAACTGAGTTTGCGAGTGCAGACACTGCGTACGTCCTTGCCTACTCAATCATTATGTTGACAACAGACCTTCATAGTCCGCAGGTAAGACCGCAGCCGGAGACAGTTTCTGGGAAGATGAACTGACAGAAACAATCACCTCAGCTGCGTTTAGCAGACATTTATCCATGGCAGACACACAGGGAAAGCAATGCTAGCTGATGCAGACAGATAAACAGACAAATAGGCCGGCGGAGAGAGACAGACAGACATGCAGGCAGACAGACAGGCAAATAGGCAGACAGACAGGCAGACAAATAGGCCGGCGGAGAGAGACGGAAAGACATGCAGGCAGACAGACAGGCAAATACGCATTCAGACAGGCAGACAAATAGGCCGGCGGAGAGAGACGGAAAGACATGCAGGCAGACAGACAGGCAAATAGGCAGACAGACAGGCAGACATACAGGAAAATAGACAGACAGACAGGCAGGCAGAGATGCAGGCAGGCAGACAGATAAACAGACAAATAGGCCGGCGTAGAGAGACAGACAGGCTGGCAGACAGACAGGGTATGGTTATGGTAATACATCTCATATTTAACTTTTCAAAGGTGAAGAACAAGATGACTAAAGAGCAATACATCAAGATGAACAGAGGGATCAACGACAGCAAGGATCTACCGGAGGAGTATCTGTCTGCCATCTACGACGAGATCGCAGGGAAGAAGATCGCTATGAAGGAGACCAAGGAAATTACTCTGAAATCCAACAAGCACAGTGCGTATCTCTGTTCCTCTGTGTCTGCCAGCACAACTGTGTCATTACAGACTGAAATTGAGCGTGTCAAATATGATTTTGTTCAGACGTCAAGATGTGAAATGCCTATTTTGCGGCGTAATGGATCTTTCTCAAGTAATCAGCTTTAGATGTACCCAACGAGAGTCATCTGATATCTTTGTGGAGATCATAGAATTCTCATAACAATCAAAGAGATATAAAGGGGATTAAGATATAGTAGTTTGATTAGATTGTATTACTGATCTGTGGAAAAGTTTGAGATAGTCTCTGTTGTTCAATGAGAAAGTTTATGAGTGGATTATTTTCAGTTATAAACTGGGGGTTCGAACCCTGAATGCTGATTGGCTGAAAGCTGTGGTATATCAGACCGTATACCACGGGTATGACATAACATGTATTTTTATTGCTCTAATTACATTGGTAACCAGTTTATAATAGCAATAAGGCACCTCGGGGGGTTGTGATATATGACCAATATACCACGGCTAAGGGCTGTATCCAGGCACTCCGTGTTGTGTCATGCTTAAGAACAGCCCTTAGCCGTGGTATATTGGCCATATACCACACCCCCTTGGGCCTTATTGCTTTTGTTCAAGTGTCTTCCTCTCATCTCCTCTATGATATGCACTGATCTGAAAATATAGGCAAAAGCTAAATGGAGGTTCTGATCCTGGTTCAGGTGTAGCCAAAAGAAGCAGAGACTGTTTGTTGATGTTTTGGCTTTACCTTTGTTCCTGGATCAGGTGTGGCCAGTGAGAAGCAGAGGCGGCTGCTGTATAATGTAGAGATGGAGCAGATGGCTAAGACAGCCAAGGCCCTGATGGAGGCTGTCAGTCACGTCCAGGCTCCCTTCACCAGCGCCACACACCTGGAGCATGTCAGACCCATGTTCAAGCTGGCCTGGACCCCGTTCCTAGCAGCCTTCAGTGTGGGCCTCCAGGACTGTGACGACACTGAGGTGGCTTTTCTCTGTCTGGAGGGAATACGCTTTGCCATCCGGATAGCCTGCATCTTCACCATACAGGTAATCTAGTTAGCACGCTAACACTGTATGTGTTCAAATGGTGTGTTTCCCAAATATTATTGTATTGTATTTCTTACGTTTTTTTGGCAGGGACAATGTACCACAACACATACAGTGGGGAGAACAAGTATTTGATACACTGCTGATTTTGCAGGTTTTCCTACTTACAAAGCTTGTGGAGGTCTGTAATTTTTATCATAGGTACACTTCAACTGTGAGAGACGGAATCTAAAACAAAAATCCAGAAAATCACATTGTATGATTTTTAGGGTAATTCATTTGCATTTTATTGCATGACATAAGTATTTGATCACCTACCAACCAGTAAGAATTCCGGCTCTCACAGACCTGTTAGTTTTTCTTTAAGAACCCTCCTGTTCTCCACTCATTACCTGTATTAACTGCACCTGTTTGAACTCGTTACCTGTATAAAAGACACCTGTCCACACACTCAATCAAACAGACTCCAACCTCCACAATGGCCAAGACCAGAGAGCTGTGTAAGGACATCAGGGATACAATTGTAGACCTGCAGAAGGCTGGGATGGGCTACAGGACAATAGGCAAGCATCTTGGTGAGAAGGCAACAACTGTTGGTGCAATTATTAGAAAATGGAAGAAGTTCAAGATGACGGTCAATCACCCTCGGTCTGGGGCTCCATGCAAGATCTCACCCTGTGGGGCATCAATGATCATGAGGAAGGTGAGGGATCAGCCCAGAACTACACGGCAGGACCCGGTCAATGACCTGAAGAGAGCTGGGACCACAGTCTCAAAGAAAACCATTAGTAACATACTACGCCATCATGGATTAAAATCCTGCAGCGCACGCAAGGTCCCCCTGCTCAAGTCAGCGCATGTCCAGGCCAGTCTGAAGTTTGCCAATGACCATCTGGATGATCCAGAGGAGGAATGGGAGAAGGTCATGTGGTCTGATGAGACAAAAATAGAGCTTTTTGGTCTAAAATCCACTCGCCGTGTTTGGAGGAAGAAGAAGGATGAGTACAACCCCAAGAACACCATCCCAACCGTGAAGCATGGTGGTGGAAACATAATTTGGGGATGCTTTTCTGCAAAGGGGACAGGACGACTGCACCGTATTGAGGGGAGGATGGATGGGGCCATTTATCGCGAGATCTTGGCCAACAACCTCCTTCCCTCAGTAAGAGAATTGAAGATAGGTCGTGGCTGGGTCTTCCAGCATGACAACGACCCGAAACACACAGCCAGGGCAACTAAGGAGTGGCTCCGTAAGAAGCATCTCAAGGTCCTGGAGTGGCCTAGCCAGTCTCCAGACCTGAACCCAATAGAAAATCTTTGGAGGGAGCTGAAAGTCCGTATTGCCCAGTGACAGCCCCGAAACCTGAATGATCTGGAGAAGGTCTGTATGGAGGATTGGGCCAAAATCCCTGCTGCAGTGTGTGCAAACCTGGTGAAGAAATACAGTAAACGTATGATCTCTGTAATTGCAAACAAAGGTTTCTGTACCAAATATTAAGTTCTGCTTTTCTGATGTATCAAATACTTATGTCATGCAATAAAATGCAAATTAATTACTTAAAAATCATACAATGTGATTTTCTGGATTTTTATTTTAGATTCCGTCTCTCACAGTTGAAGTGTACCTATGATAAAAATTACAGACCTCTACATGCTTTGTAAGTAGGAAAACCTGCAAAATTGGCAGTGTATCAAATACTTGTTCTCCCCACTGTACATCCCAGAGTATAAGAAGTGATGCGTTGGACCACATTTGGCTGACAGCTCATTTACATTCGCCAGGCAGCTGAACATATAAACATGACCACATTATGTACAAACAGACATTTAAACCCATTGATCTTATGACTCAGACACTTCAACAGAAATCAAATAAAAACTGCACATAGCCCACTTATTATACCTATTTAGATTATACGGGTTTGTGTCTTTGTATGTCTCGGCATGATCTAAAAGTTTATGGAGAGAGTAAAGCAGTACTCTCTCTCTCTCTCCTCACTCACTCACTCACTCACACACACACACACACACACACACACACACACACACACACACACACACACACACACACACACACACACACACACACACACACAGCTGGAGCGGGATGCGTACATCCAGGCCCTGGCACGGTTTACCCTGCTCACAGCCAGCTCTGGCATCACTGAGATGAAGCAGAAGAACATCGACACCATCAAGACTCTCATCACCGTCGCCCACACAGACGGAAACTACCTGGGCACCTCCTGGCACGAGGTCTGGACCCGCTGCCCACTTTTCATCTCATTTTTCAGTCTAGTAATCAGTAGTAGCTGTGATAGTATCTCTGTCAGTATTGCTGTCCTACGTTATATTGTATCATTTTGTCTCTTTTGTTTATTTTGATGTGGAACCGATGTGATAAGTATGTTTCTCTGTCAACTAATTAAGACTAATGAGTAGATATATCTGTGCAAATGAATGAATAAATAAGTGAATGTATGGGTGCCCCCCACCCCCCTACAGATAATGAAGTGTATCAGTCAGTTGGAGCTGGCCCAGCTGATCGGGACGGGGGTTAAGGCCAGGTACATCTCAGGGACGGTTCGGGGGAAAGAGGGCTTCATCACCAGCACCAAGGAGCAGAGTAACGACGAATACCTGGGCCTGGGTCAGTGCTTATCCCTTTAATACATGTTTTGGTTATAAACTGGTTAAATAAACGGTAGTTAACAAGCAAGTGATGTGCTTGATGCTGGAGATGCTTGGTAACATGCTTGATGCTGGAGATGCTTGGTAATATGCTTGACTCTGGAGATGCTTGGTAACATGCTTGATGCTGGAGATGCTTGGTAACATGCTTGATGCTGGAGATGCTTGGTAACATGCTTGATGCTGGAGATGCTTGGTAACATGCTTGACTCTGGAGACGCTTGGTAACATGCTTGACTCTGGAGACGCTTGGTAACATGCTTGACTCTGGAGACGCTTGGTAACATGCTTGACTCTGGAGACGCTTGGTAACATGCTTGACTCTGGAGACGCTTGGTAACATGCTTGACTCTGGAGACGCTTGGTAACATGCTTGACTCTGGAGACGCTTGGTAACATGCTTGACTCTGGAGATGCTTGGTAACATGCTTGACTATGGATATGCTTGGTAACATGCTTGACTGTGGAGATGCTTGGTAACAAGCTTGACTCTGGAGATGCTTGATAACATGCTTGACTCTGGAGATGCTTGGTAACATGCTTGACTCTGGAGATGCTTGGTAACATGCTTGACTCTGGAGATGCTTGATAACATGCTTGACTCTGGAGATGCTTGGTAACATGCTTGATTCTGGAGATGCTTGGTAACATGCTTGATTCTGGAGATGCTTGGTAACATGCTTGATTCTGGAGATGCTTGGTAACATGCTTGACTCTGGAGATGTGACTGACTGTCCTGTGGTCCACAGCAGGTGGGACAGTAGACCGGAAGCAGATCCTCAGTATCCAGGAGTCCATAGGAGAGACCAGCTCCCAGAGTGTGGTGGTGGCTGTAGACAGGTAGTTACTGTAGTAGTCTCTTATAGATCCTGCTGTATTACCACTGACTGCTTTGGGGTCTTAACTCTGCCATTGTTCTATCATGTGAATAAATGTACTGTAAATGTTTTAAATATGATTGATTCTGTTCTTGCAGAATATTCACAGGTTCTACCAGACTGGATGGTAATGCAATTGGTGAGTGTTCTAAATCGGAAAGAATTCAATTACAGTGTTTGATCACATCCTTACCCAATGTGAATGTATTGGCATTGTACCATGGCTGTCCTGATGGTTGACTAACACTGGTTTCTCTGTGTTTTCAGTGGACTTTGTGCGCTGGTTGTGTGCTGTGTCTATGGATGAGCTGGCCTCGCCGACACACCCCCGCATGTTCAGCCTGCAGAAGATAGTGGAGATCTCCTACTACAACATGGGACGTATCAGACTGCAGTGGTCCAGGATCTGGGAGGTCATTGGAGACCACTTCAACAAGGTGGACATCTTGGGATTTATTTATCTGCTTAAAGCAGGGGTACACAACTCTGGTTGTCAGGGACAGCTGTTTTTTTCCCCTCCGCATGAATTGATCAATTCATGTTGTTGGCTAGATCAGTGTTTCCCAACTCCAGTCCTCCAGTACCCCCTAACAGAGCATGTTTTTGTTGTATGATTTCTGCTGTGTTTTTGAAGTGCGGCATGTCTTATTTTGCAAGTCATGTTTCTGACTGGGGTCTAGTTTATCAGAGAAAACACAAAGTGATTTGGAGAGGACAGAAGTGTTAAAATAGGCTATTACCCTTGCAAAAAAATATTGCAGTTTTGAAACTGCAGTAAAAGTGCAGTAACTGCAGTCAACTGTGGTATTTTGGACGCAGTAGTTGCAGAATAACTGCAGTTATACTGCACTCTAACTGCAGTTACACTGCAAAATTACTGCAGTAAGTGAGTGGGGTAGAGATGTTAAACTTCTTTCTGTTTATATGTTCAGGTTGGATGTAACCCCAACGAGGACGTGGCTATCTTTGCTGTGGATTCTCTCCGGCAGCTGTCCATGAAGTTTCTAGAGAAGGGAGAGCTGGCAAACTTCAGATTCCAGAAGGACTTTCTGAGGCCTTTCGAGCACATCATGAAAAAGAACAGGTAAAGAGGATGTTGCCTTAAACGTTATTCCTGATTGACTCCTGTGATTCAATCAGGTTCAAGCATTTCGCTACACCCGCAATAACATCTGCTAAACACGTGTATGTGACCAATAACATTTGATTTGAGTGTGTTTGTGTGTACGTGTTTAGCATAATTGCATGAATATGCTTGTGGTTGTGCTTGCTTAGGTGCGTGTATGGTGTTACATGTACACACAAGCTGGTTGCCTAGGCACTTGGCTGTGGTAGTCTGGCGTCACAAGGTCGGTATTGTATTTTACCTCTGTGGTTCACATTTCAGCACCTATCTCGCTTTGCGCTGCAGTCAGCCAGTTTCCCTGTACTCCCTTACGGAAAAACGCACACTCATTTTGCGTGATCACATGTGAAGTGTTCCAAAAACACATGTGAAATCTGGTCTTTCTGTAATGGCTGAGTCACTGCTCTGTGTCAAACACCCACCCAGCTCTCTGAGGAGGAGCAAACAGACAGTCAGAACTAGGGCTGTGGCTGTCACGAAACTTTGCCAGTCGGTGATTGTCAAGCAAATAACTGTCGGTCTCACAGTAATTGTCCGTTAATTAACAAACACATTTAGCATCTCCTGGCTTCCACACACAGCCTACAAGCCACTGATGCAGACCTTTGGAACATCTACATTTTACAAAGTCTAATAAATCCATGTTATATAGCCTACACCACAATAAATCCATTATTAACGTAACGATGTCCGCTGAGAGTCAGGAAGCAAGTTCAGGGAGTGAATACATTTAACAGATAAATGAACAAAACAAGAAACACAAACAGCACACCGACATGGAACAGGAACAATGACGACTGGGGAAGAAACCAAAGTAAGTGACACATAAAGGGCAGGTAATCAAGGAAGTGATGGAGTCCAGGTGACAGTACCCCCTCCCAGGCGCTTTGGGCTCCAGCCGCAGGATGCCAACCACAGGGAAGATCCCCGGGATCCGGAGCAAACCGGCCGTCTCCAGTGAGGCGCAGAAACCTGAAGAACCGGCTGAGGAGTGAACCTGATGAGCCGGCTGAGACCTCCCCGGTTGCCTCGGCTAAGGCAAGGGAACCTGTTCCACCAGCTTCGGCATGGGAGCCTATCGAACCGGCTGAGGCCTCCCAGGTAGCTCCGGTTTTGACACCTGGACCCGACATCACCTCCAAAGAAAACACCAAAAAACACTCCCAGATGCTTCCCTTTGGTGAATCATCATTCTGTAATGATGTCCGCTGAGAGTCAGGAAGCAAGTCCAGGGAGTGAATACATTTAATTAATAAATGAGCAAAACAAGAAACACAAACAGCGCACCGACATGAAACAGGAACAGAAACAATGACGACTGGGGAAGAAACCAAAGGGAGTGACATATAAAGGGCAGGTAATCAAGGAGGTAATGGAGTCCAGGTGAGTGTCATTATGCGCCTTACGCTGGTGACAGGTGTGCGCCCTAACGAGCCGCCTGGTGACCTAGAGGCCGGAGAGGGAACACACGTGACTGCCAAATGGTTGTGGGCTACACTAGTTCATTTAGCATACAAGATTTGCTTAGAATTCCATGGCATTCTTTTATAGTATGAAGAATACAATTGAACAAAGCTGAATAAAATATAAATATTTTCTCCAAATTATTTGAGGGAGTGTGCACATGTGGCTATTCTGTGTTGTGCGGTTAACAAAGAAATAGGTACTCCTATATGCTTAATTTAGAGTTGTTAATATAACTTTAGTTGTCCTACAAATGTTGGGTTATATGTTTTGATGTGTAATACATTGTTAGGCTGCATGATGAGATTCTAATGATGATTCGAAAAAAGGCATGAGCTCTGCTTTGTTTTTTGTACACACTTCATTAGTTTCTCATTCACAATTTGACAAGCACTTGATAAAGCCTTGAATTTCACGGCAGCATCCCCTTTGTGGCCGTAATGCACCCTAAAAAAATCCAGGCTTCTTGCGGCCAGTGGTGTCCTTCTCCTATCACTTGATCGGGTCTTTCTCACAGGCTACAAGTGAAGACAGACACATCGGGGACGCAACTGCACACGTCCTTATCCAATTCCGAAGTGCGTATTGAAGATATTGGAAGAACTGTCCGTCCACATTTACTTTTCGTCAGCCAACAAGATGAGTAGGCCTAACGAACAGCAAAATCACTAGCCTATGTCGATCTACTATCCCCCATTGTACAAAAGTTGACCTATTCTGTGCGAGAAATAAATGTTCCCAACATAGTCTGGGCAGTTGTGGGATGCAATATATCCCAAATTAATTAATACAACCACTAGCATCAAAAAAACTTTGACGCAATGTGGCCGACGCAACAGATCAGAACATTTAGCTTAAAATGCTGATAAACTATTAGGCTATTTCTTCACATTATAAGGGCAGCAATGCGCACATGCAGTAGCCTTTAAGCGTGAATGTTCCATTAGCTGAAAACACCATTATCAAAAGTGACTGCAAATGTGATTATGCATGAATGCTTTAAATTTAAAGGTGCATTGAGGTGTGTGACTATGATTCTAAAAAGTCGCCAAAAAAAAGGGAGTTTCTTATGATGGGCATCATTCAGAAGTGATAACATATCCTTCACAAGTGATAGGCTCATATTGTCACCCAGCAGACTATTCTTGATTTAATCTTGTCATTACATATACTAAATAATATATATGTGTGAAATTTGATTCGATTTAGAATGGACCATTATCATGCACCTGTTTCGAAGACATTTGCATTGATGTCAGAGTGATTAGAGGGAGAATAGAGTGCTGAGTACCAGGAAGTTAGAAGGCTTTGTAGGCTACTAATGACCAGCAGCAGCATCAGAGCTTGGAGAAGCCTAATTATGGTGGCTAAACGGTCACATGGAATTTGACTGCCTTCATGACTCGTGACCGACGGTGTGGCGGTTATACGGTCACCGCAACATCCCTAGTCAGATCTAACCCGAGATGGAGATTGTGATTTTATATAATATCTCTTCTTGGTTTTGAGCACTAGAATTGCACTCTGGCAACTAAATCAAAGACAACAGAGTTGAAGTTGTGACACAGATGCAGTTGATTCAAATTGGAGTTAAAGGCTGTTTTCATTGATGTGAAGGAATACTACCAGTCCCAAATCCAACCACTGGTTTACTGTGAGAAGAGTGTTACAGCTCAGAGGAAGTGGCAGGGAGCCACGTAAAGCCACGGACGCCCTGTGGTGCTGTGTGTTCATTAGACTCAGTGTGTGAGAGTACTTTTGTGCAGAGGCTGGTCCTCTCTCATTCTTCAAAGCACCCGGAAAAATAGACCAGCTCTTTGCTATGACAACAGTCACTGTCGGAAACCAGTATGTCACAACATCCAAAAGGGGGAAAATGAGAAGGGCTGAATAAAGGGCTGTAGCAGGGGTACTTGTACTTTGACTGCTACTGCAGTATTGATGATCCTCCTCATAGTCCAACGTTCTTTCACATACAGTATAACCCATATGTCCTCCTCCTGCTCCTCCAGATCTCCAACGATCAGGGACATGGTGGTGCGCTGCATAGCCCAGATGGTCAACTCACAGGCGGGGAACATCCGGTCGGGCTGGAAGAACATCTTCTCAGTGTTCCACCTGGCTGCCTCGGACCAGGACGAGAGCATCGTAGAGCTGGCATTCCAGACCACGGGGCACATCTCCAGTGAGTTACTAACACACACACACCTCGGGCTAAGAACTTTCATATCTGATCTGTTCTGTCTCTATCTTATAATATGTTATTTTCAATATGATGGTTTCACTGTTAGATTAATATTTAATCCTCAAATTGTTTATTTTTGTATTTTTGGTGACAGGGCCATGGAATGTAATTCTGATTGACAGATCAGTTAACTTTAGTCATCAGAATCCAATTTGATCCATTTCCTCTGATCTTCATCTGTTCTTCTCTCAGCGAATGTATTTGAGAAGCACTTCCCAGCCACCATAGACTCCTTCCAGGATGCAGTCAAGTGTCTGTCTGAGTTTGCCTGCAACGCCTCCTTCCCGGACACCAGCATGGAGGCCATCCGCCTCATCCGACACTGCGCCAAATACGTCTCTGACAGGCCCCAGGTCAGTTACAAACAAACAATGGACTGGGTTTATTACCAGGTTTCATAGTTAAGACCTGAACCCAAATCAGTCATTGCTGAACATCAAATGGTACTGCCCATAGTTGTTCATGTTAGACCATGACTGGTCCCCAAACATTCATATTTTTCTTGTGACTTACCAGCTAAACATTGTAAGTCACTCTGGATAATAGCATCTCCCAAATTAGAGATATATCTTTGTATATAAAAATATAAAAAATGATGTTTTACCTGTATTCCACCTAAAAGGAAGCGATTACCAAACCTTCCATAACAAAGCCATCACCTACAGAGATATGAACCTAGAGAAGAGTCCCTTAAGCAAGCTGGTCCTGGGGCTCTGTTCACAAACACAAACAGAGCCCCAGGACAGCAATACAATTAGACCCAAACAAATCATGAGAAAACAAAAAGATAATTACTTGACACATTGGAAAGAATTAACAAAAAAACAGTGCAAACTAGAATGCTATTTGGCCTTAAACAGAGAGTACACAGTGGCATAGTACCTGACCACTGTGACTGTATATATACACTACCAGTCAAAAGTTTGGACACACCTACTCATTCCAGGGTTTTTCTTTATTTTTACTATTTTCTACATTGTAGAATAGTGGGGACATCAAAACTATGAAATAACCCATATGGATTCATGTAGTAACCAAAAAAGTGTTTTAACAAATCAAAATATATTTTATATTTGAGATTCTTCAAAGTAGCCACCGGGCATTAATGACAGCTTTGCATATGAAAATGTACCATGTTAGAAAATATGGTGCTTACTGCCAGTACTTTTCCCCAAGGTCTCTTGTCTCTACCCTCCAGCCCCACTGCCTGCTTTCTGTTTGTTTGTGTGGGGGTGGACAAGAGGAGAGGAGGGGATTAGGTGTGTGTGTGTGTGTGTGTGTGTGTGTGTGTGTGTGTGTGTGTGTGTGTGTGTGTGTGGGCGCATGGGCAGTGGGGCAAATTCAGGGAAAGCCTCCAGTGAACCGTACAGCTTAGACCGTTAAAACGTTAGTGTTTGTCGGCATGTCCGTGTATGTGTGTGTCATCTCCGGGCATGGTGGTAAGCAATCCTGTTTTCTCTCTGGCAGGCGTTCAAAGACTACACCAGTGATGATATGAATGTAGTCCCAGAGGACCGGGTGTGGGTGAGAGGGTGGTTCCCCATCCTCTTTGAGCTGTCCTGCATCATCAACAGGTGTAAACTGGACGTCAGGACCAGGTGAGAAGAGTTTCAGTCCTGTGCCATCCTAGATGGGAATATTAAGTCTGAACTGATGGTAAGGGTGTACTGTTGAGTAAATGTGTGTGTGTCAGGGGTCTGACGGTGATGTTTGAGGTGATGAAGACCTATGGACACACCTTTGAGAAACATTGGTGGCAGGATCTGTTCAGGATCGTCTTCAGGATCTTTGACAACATGAAGCTGCCTGAGCAGCAAACTGAGGCAAGTCTCTACATCCCAAATACCCATTCATCAAAGACCCAGCTTTATCTCCTGTGTAACCAATGCCTATTTCCATATGTACACCATTGGTTCCACAATTTACAGCACCAATCCCTGGGTACAACTAGTATCCAGTACCAATTGCTACAATGACTAGATTATGCCCAGAGGCACTGGGGTAACTGTTGTAACCCTTCTGTGGTGTTTTGGTCTGCCAGAAAGCAGAGTGGATGACGACGACCTGTAACCACGCACTTTACGCCATCTCTGACGTGTTCACGCAGTACTTTGAGTCTCTCAGTGATGTCCTGCTGGATGACATTCTGGCACAGCTGTACTGGTGTGTTCAGCAAGGTGAGGACAGACAGCCACCTTCAGTCCTGGGTTTATACTGAGTTACACCTCCATTCAGTCCTGGGTTTATACTGAGTACACCTCCATTCAGTCCTGGGTTTATACTGAGTACACCTCCATTCAGTCCTGGGTTTATACTGAGTACACCTCCATTCAGTCCTGGGTTTACCTCCATCCCTCTTTCTTGTGCATATTTCCTCTCCTTTTTTCTTTAAGGAGTGGGTCATTTTTTGGTTGACTGGATAAGATGGAGGTAGAGAGTATAGATAGAGAGTGTAGTGAAATAGCAGTAGGATGGATTTGAACCCATGTTGCAGCGGTATATGTGATCCAGATGCGTATGGACTGCTAAACCAGCAGTCCCTCACTTATTCTCTCTACTCTCTCTTTTCTTGACTCCTCCTCTCCCTCTCGGCCTAGATAATGAGCAGTTGGCCCGGTCAGGCACCAACTGTCTGGAGAACGTGGTCATCCTGAATGGAGAGAAGTTTACTCCGGAGACCTGGGACAAGACCTGTAACTGCATGCTGGACATCTTCAAGACCACCATCCCACACGCGTAAGATACTGATGCAGGCTTTATTCATATTGCTGAGATTCATCTGGGAATATTGTCTGTGATGATTGTGTTATTGATGACCATAGTGATAGTAAACATGGAAAGCACAGAGTCATATTTATTTTTTTATAAAAATAAAAAAATCCTTTATTTAACTAGGCAAGTCAGCTAAGAACAAATTCTTATTTTCAATGACGGCCTAGGAACAGTGGGTTAACTGCCTTGTTCAGGGGCAGAACGACAGATTTATTTTTCCTTGTCAGCTCAGGGATTCAATCTCGCAACCTTTCAGTTACTAGTCCAACGCTCTAACCACTAGGCTACCTGCCTCCCCAGTATAAACTTCATATGAAGAAACATCCAATAAGAAGGGACGGGAGAGGTGGTATTTAATGGCCGTGGTCACTTCTACCATTGTTTAGTTAACAGAGTGATATCTGACTGTCTGTGTATGGTATAACACTGTCATGCTGTGTAAAAGTAGAGTAGCACTGTCCTGTCACATATCGTACCTCTCTGCCCTCTTGTCAGGCTGTTGACATGGAGACCAGCAGGAGCAGAGGGAGATCCCATGACACCACAGGACATATCAGACAGACAGCTGGTATGTTTCAAACCCTGACTGTACTGTAGGTCTTCCAGTCAGTCTGGTGTATCTCTTATGCCAGATTAGACAGTACAGCAACGTAACCCAGTACCATGCAGACAAAATAACTTCTGCCCATGTGCCCTCAGGACTCAATTTCCCAGAAGTCCGTGGACATCCAGTCCCATTCCGAGGACCAGCATTCCATCAACAGCGCAGAGAGGGTTGCCATGGAGACCCGGCGGCAGAGTCAGTACAGCACAGGCATTTATGAGGACGGCCCCAGAAACAGGACCCCAATAAGTTAGTGTCTCTCTCACTTTTACCACTTTTACGCCTTGTGCAACTGGAGTGTTTTTCAACCTTATGCTCATTATTTGTGTGTGTGTGTGTGTGTGTGTGTGTGTGTGTTCCACAGAGATCCAGGAGCAGCGGTTATTCTCAGCCTTGCTCATTAAGTGTGTGGTGCAGTTGGAGCTGATCCAGACCATAGACAACATGGTCTTCTTCCCTGCGACCAGCAGGAAGGAGGATGCTGAGAACCTGGCTGCTGCACAGGTAATGGCTCACTCCCTCTGTGGAGGATGAGAGGTATCACTGCTTCAGAACGGGGAAGGACACATTTCTTGCTAAAATGTTTGTTTTTGCCAGATTAATTTTCAATGGTTTGGCTGGATGGACTGATCATTGAAAATGTTAAATGTATCTACTGCAGCGTTTCCCAAACCCGGGCCTAAGGGTTGCACGTTTAGGTTTTTGTCCTAGCACTACACAGCTGATTCCAATAATCAACTCCTCATCAACTCATCATCAAGCTATTGAATCGTGCTAGGGCAAAAAAACAAAACGTGCAGCCCTTTGGGTCCCCAGCTCAAAGTTTGGGAAACGCTGATGTACTATACAGTGGGGCAAAAAAGTATTTAGTCAGCCACCAATTGTGCAAGTTCTCCCACTTAAAAAGATGAGAGAGGCCTGTAACTTTCATCATAGGTACACATCAACTATGACAGACAAAATGAGGGAACAAAATCCAGAAAATCACATTGTAGGATTTTTAATGAATTTATTTGCAAATGATGGTGGAAAATAAGTATTTGGTCAATAACAAAAGTTTATCTCAATACTTTGTTATATACCCTTTGTTGGCAATGACAGAGGTCGAACGTTTTCTGTAAGTCTTCACAAGGTTTTCACACACTGTTGCTGGTATTTTGGCCCATTCCTCCATGTAGATCTCCTCTAGAGCAGTGATGTTTTGGGGCTGTTGCTGGGCAACACGGACTTTCAACTCCCTCCAAAGATTTTCTATGGGGTTGAGATCTGGTGACTGGCTAGGCCACTCCAGGACCTTGAAATGCTTCTTACGAAGCCACTCCTTCGTTGCCCGGGCGGTGTGTTTGGGATCATTGTCATGCTGAAAGACCCAGCCACGTTTCATCTTCAATGCCCTTGCTGATGGAAGGAGGTTTTCACTCAAAATCTCACGATACTCGTTGTGTTTGGAGGACAAAGAATGCTGAGTTGCATCCAAAGAACACCATACCTACTGTGAAGCATGGGGGTGGAAACATCACGCTTTTGGGCTGTTTTCCTTTACACGGATCAGTCGTCCTGGTCCCTTTGCAGAAAAACAGCCCCAAAGCATGATGTTTCCACCCCCATGCTTCACAGTAGGTATGGTGTTCTTTGGATGCAACTCAGCATTCTTTGTCCTCCAAACACGACGAGTTGAGTTTTTACCAAAAAGTTATATTTTGGTTTCATCTGACCATATGACATTCTCCCAATCTTCTTCTGGATCATCCAAATGCTCTCTAGCAAACTTCAGACGGGCCTGGACATGTACTGGCTTAAGCAGGGGGACACGTCTGGCACTGCAGGATTTGAGTCCCTGGCGGCGTAGTGTGTTACTGATGGTAGGCTTTGTTACTTTGGTCCCAGCTCTCTGCAGGTCATTCACTAGGTCCCCCCGTGTGGTTCTGGGATTTTTGCTCACCGTTCTTGTGATCATTTTGACCCCACGGGGTGAGATCTTGCGTGGAGCCCCAGATCGAGGGAGATTATCAGTGGTCTTGTATGTTTCCATTTCCTAATAATTGCTCCCACAGTTGATTTTTTTCAAACCAAGCTGCTTACCTATTGCAGATTCAGTCTTCCCAGCCTGGTGCAGGTCTACAATTTTGTTTCTGGTGTCCTTTGACAGCTCTTTGGTCTTGGCCATAGTGGAGTTTGGAGTGTGACTGTTTGAGGTTGTGGACAGGTGTCTTTTATACTGATAACAAGTTAAAACAGGTGCCATTAATACAGGTAACGAGTGGAAGACAGAGGAGCCTCTTAAAGAAGAAGTTACAGGTCTGTGAGAGCCAGAAATCTTGCTTGTTTGTAGGTGACCAAATACTTATTTTCCACCATAATTTGCAAATAAATTCATAAAAAATCCTACAATGTGATTTTCTGGATTTTTTTTTCTCATTTTGTCTGTCATAGTTGAACCTATGACATAGTTGAACCTATGTACCTATGATGAAAATTACAGGCTTCTCTCATCTTTTTAAGTGGGAGAACTTTCACAATTGGTGGCTGACTAAATACTTTTTTGCCCCACTGTATGTTCTTATTGTAGTAGTTGTTATGGAAGGAGGAATCTATTGACAACAAAAGTGAGAAGGCTCTATGTGTTTGGTTGTCGAAAGGTTGTCTAATGGTTGTGTATGTATGTGTTTGGTTGTCTAATGGTTGTGTATGTATGTGTTTGGTTGTCTAATGGTTGTTTATGTATGTGTTGGTTGTCTAATGGTTGTTTATGTATGTGTTGGTTGTCTAATGGTTGTGTATGTATGTGTTTGGTTGTGTATGTATGTGTTGGTTGTCTAATGGTTGTGTATGTATGTGTTGGTTGTCTAATGGTTGTTTATGTATGTGTTGGTTGTCTAATGGTTGTTTATGTATGTGTTGGTTGTCTAATGGTTGTGTATGTATGTGTTTGGTTGTCTAATGGTTGTGTATGTATGTGTTTGGTTGTCTAATGGTTGTGTATGTATGTGTTGGTTGTCTAATGGTTGTGTATGTATGTGTTGGTTGTCTAATGATTGTGTATGTATGTGTTGGTTGTCTAATGGTTGTGTATGTATGTGTTGGTTGTCTAATGATTGTGTATGTATGTGTTGGTTGTCTAATGATTGTGTATGTATGTGTTGGTCCTCTCCAGAGAGATTCTCTGGACGCAGCAGACGTACTTGTGGAGACCCAGGACCAGGGAATGTACCACTACCTGACCTCAGAACAGCTGTTCAAGCTGCTGGACTGTCTGCTGAAGTCCCACCACTTCGCCAAAGCCTTCAACGCCAACAACGAGCAGAGGACCACTCTCTGGAAGGCAGGTGGGTCACTGTACCAGAACAGAGGCGGTTATACCAGCGTCCATCTATGGCTCTGCAGTGCACCACCCGAGGAATCTGCTAGAATGACATGAAGTAGAAGAGTGATGTTATGAATCTCAAATGGAATTCTTTGAACAATTGGCACAATGTCCCTTGTTTGTACTCCCTAATTGTGATGGGCCTCTCTGTGACTGTAACAGGCAGTAACCACTCTCTCTCTCTGTCTGTTCCAGGTTTTAAAGGGAAGTCAAAGCCCAATCTGCTGAAGCAGGAGACCAGCAGTCTGGCGTGTGGCCTGAGGATCCTGTTCCGGATGTACACTGACGACAGCCGTCAGACTGCCTGGGAAGAGGTCCAGAGACAGCTGCTCAAGTAAGGAAGGACCGCCACGCCCCACCACCATATCACTGAATGGCGCTTGTCAAACTAAACAAATGCCCTCTGACGTTCTTTTCTACTGCTTCCTGCTGTTGTTCTGCTCCTCTCCCTCTCACTAACGAGCCTTTCACCATGTCATGACAATCCCTGATCATCCTCTCACTGCACACACAAACCTCCCTCATGGAGCAGTGTGTGATGGGAGTCATACGGAGGGAATTACTGTATTTTCACATATGTCTGGAGGATGCCCAGAATGTGCTCTCGATTTACAAAAATATTTTCTAACTAATTTGCTGCTTTGTTGTGGGTGGAACTCTCTGCAAACATTACTTTTATTGAAATAAATGGAATGATAAATGTATCCTATAAATGGAATGTCTGGGGTATTTAAGAACCAGGCAGCAGGCAGCTATCTACCAGAATAAACAACTTTCATAATTTTTCATGAGGGGGAGCAAGGGCATGTCAGACACCTGTTATTTATGAAGGGCTGCTTGGAGAGGACAGGCTGCTGGGAGAGGACAGGCTGCTGGGAGAGGACAGGATGCTGGGAGAGGACAGGATGCTGGGAGAGGACAGGATGCTGGGAGAGGACAGGATGCTGGGAGAGGACAGGATGCTGGGAGAGGACGGGATGCTGGGAGAGGACGGGCTGCTGGAAGAGGACGGGCTGCTGGGGAGAGGACGGGCTGCTGGAGAGGACGGGCTGCTGGGAGAGGACGGGCTGCTGGGAGAGGACGGGCTGCTGGGAGAGGGCGGGCTGCTGGGAGAGGGCGGGCTGCTGGGAGAGGACGGGCTGCTGGAAGAGGGCGGGCTGCTGGGGGACGGGCTGCTGGGGAGGGCGGGCTGCTGGAAGAGGGCGGGCTGCTGGGAGGACGGGCTGGAGGGCGGGCTGCTGGGAGAGGGCGGGCTGCTGGGAGAGGGCGGGCTGCTGGGAGAGGGCAGGCTGCCTGGAGAGGACAGGCTGCTGGGAGAGGACAGGCTGCTGGGAGAGGACAGGCTGCTGCGAGAGGGCAGGCATTGATCAGTCCATGTCATTAGAGGGGAGCAGAGTTGAATGGGGTGGTGGGCACGCATCTCGATACGACACCGGTGCTCTGTCCTGACCCTGACCACAGCTGTCCGAGGGACTGAGACAGAGTCACGCCTCTGTTTACTAGGGAATAGAGAAGTCACAGTCGCCGACACAAAATGGAATTATCCACCAAAGCGAGAGTGGAATCGAAATAAATTGGTCCTGAGAGAGAATGACTGAGTCAGATTGTGTTGATGTATCGCCAACAGTCGATGACTCCCACTCTCTCCACTCATTTAGACAGCCTGTCTAAATGTGACAGCTATCTGAAATGTCTGGAATGGATAGTGGGTATTGTATATGGATCCACAAACAGACAGGATGCCGTTGTTATTACCGAGTCAACACAGTTGTCATCGCCTTGTCTCTTTTAGAGGATAACCAAGTAGCTATCATCTTGTCTCTTTCCGATTCACTTTGTATTAAAGGCAGTGTCTAGATTAGCAGGAAACTTTTAGGTTGTCGGTCTCTATGTGCATTCGTGTGTGAGGAAGAGAGAGACAGAGAAAGAAGGGGGGGAGAGAGAGAGCCGGAGAGGGAGAGACAATGGGAACACTCACTGAATTGCACTGTCACAAAGATGCGCAACAAACTGACACACACCACACAAACATAGCAGGGCATGCTAGAGGAGACTGCAACAGCAAACTGACACACACCACACAAACATAGCAGGGCATGCTAGAGGAGACTGCAGCAGCAAACTGACACCACACAAACATAGCAGGGCATGCTAGAGGAGACTGCAGCACACACACCACAAACAAACATAGAGGAGACTGCAGGGCATGACACACACCACACAAACATAGCAGGGCATGCTAGAGGAGACTGCAACAGTACTGCAGGGTTGATTATGGCAGTGTTCTAAAATAACTAAACAGATTTGGGAGGTGACTAGGTCATGGAGTGTAGGGGAACTGGAAGATGGGAAAGAGAGGAGGAGGTGGAGGGATGAAGGGCTAGCAGATGGCGGTTCTGAGGAAAGGTCCAGGGTGAGGGCTAGAGGGAAATGCTGAGGTCATGGCTGCTCCTCTCCCTGTGGCTGGTGTAGTCAACTCATCAAACAATTTCACGTTGGCAGTGAAATAAGTATGGGTGCTAATTAATTAGTGAATCGCATCTTAATCCTGTGTCACTGAAAAGTTTTCATATGGCAAATGAGTCATGTTGTTATGATCCCTTCTTATTTCCCTCTAGTGTGTGCAGTGAGGCAGTAGCCTACTTCCTGACTCTAACATCAGAGAGCCACAGAGAAGCCTGGACAAACCTGCTCCTCCTCTTCCTCACCAAGGTCCTGAAGATCAGTGATGACAGGGTAAGGATCTCAACCATTAACAACATTGACAGGCCATTGTTCTGGTCAGGTCATTGTCAGTGACATGTTCAAGGAGACCTAACTCCGTCTTTGTATGGATATCAATCTGTATGTAGATGTTTTGTCTCTGTCTCTTGGTCCCCAGTTCAAGGCCCATGCGTCCAGGTACTACCCTCTGCTGTGTGAGATCATGCAGATTGATCTTATCCCAGAATTGCGGTCCGTGCTGCGGAAGTTCTACCTACGCATCGGGATCGTGTTCCAGATCGCCCAGCTACCTGACACCTCCCAGCTGGAACAAGAACCAATGCCAGAACCAGGACTGGAAGTTGAGGTGGAGAGAGGGGAGGTGGCTGGAGAGGAAGCCCAGTGATGTTCCACTTGTAGCGGGCTGGCACCGAGACCTCTGGATAGGGAAGCCTGGAACTTGGAAGTCCTCCTCCCCTCTTGCCTTGGGTTTGTCTACAAACCCTTTAGGACTATGGTCTCCCATCCCCCAGGGTACTACAAGGGGTGCATCTGACCAGACTTCACCCCCTCTGGATTTGGCAGTTACCCAGAATCCCCCAGTACAGGAAACTGCCAGGGATCTCTACTGTGAACCTGACTGGTCATGTGACAGGAAATGCCCCCTCATTTCAGAGTAGGTTGAAGTTGCCCCTAGAAACTGATCGAAGGCCAGTTTTTGCATCCCCTTATGGTTAAGTTTAGAATATTGGGAGGTCAAGCTGATCTTAGATCCTATGAGCAACTTCTACCCGAAGCCCCTCATATCACTGGAAGAATGGCTTGGCATTGTGTGAAGATCTGATTCTACTGACGACTGCAGAATAACTATGATTATACAATTGGCCTACCCACCTTTCTGACTCCGAAGAGTCAAATATATTTCAAAAAGGTACTGCTTCTTGACATGACTGTGTCCTTACAAGCTACTCTTGAGAATAAAATGGATACACATACATCATGCAATGCAAATGACGAATATTCAGTAATGTGAAATGTGACATTCTTACTCAATAATAATTCAGATATTTTCCTGGCTGCACCACTGATGGCTAACGTTAACACCAATAGCCCTGTGGATTAAACATTAACTACAGAAATGGCGCTTTGTAATGTAATGTAATCTCCTAACACTGGATTTTATTTTCTTTTTTTCTGTATTCTGCTGCACTTGATCTCTTTATTGAAGATTTTTGCTTTTGTGATTATTTATTTTGACTGAACCATCTGTCCTGCAGTTTGTAATTGAACGACGACACGGCAGAAAGTTATGGGTAAATTATTCCATTTGATATGTTCTGAGACTTTAACTGATAGTCGATAACTGGGACTCCTTCTAAAACTGGAAAAAAGGAGAGCAACTACGGGCCCGTTCAGGAGGTTCCAACGTTCAAGATAGAAATGTAGTGTGTAGATATGACTGTCATATACTACAAGGAATTATCAGCTCTATATACAACATGTCTATCTGCAATGATTCTGAATAGGCCCCTGGTGTGAGCTGCTTATGAATCACTGGTCTGTTTCCATGTTTCAAGTTAGTTTCCACTCTGTGTACAAATTTGAATAAATTCATAATATATTTAATATCTTTTTTCTTTTGTTTGGGGACATGCTGTATGTATAAAGTAAATGACGAATAATGTTAACTGTGGTTTAAAAGAAGACTTGTGAATGGGACGCATTCCTTGCTCACGGATGTAGAAAACAAAATGTATATGGTACAGCAATGTAAAGTTTTCTATGTTGAAAAAAGACTTCTGTACAACTTTCTGTACAAAACTGGTCATCATCCGACATTTTAATCAGGTTATAGGTCAATAAAGTTTTTGAACTTGATTTGTTCAGCCGTTTTGATTTGATTGGACTATATGGGTCGTTCCACCAATTCCATGCCTTTTTGAGAAGTGTGACTTGGTCCACCCCCCCAAAAAGTCAACATTCTGTCAAAGAGCACATGTTCAACTTCATAAAAAAAACAAGTATTCCCATCTCAAGAGGTTAAATAAGTTACTAATAAAGTAACAGGGTTGATGATTTAATCTTCAAACTCATCCTTGATGACTTTAAATGCGTGTGGTTGTATTGTTTTAAATTGTCAAATCTCTTAAATCAGCCATAAATCCCTTCGGGACCAGGGGAATGGAAGCTTGTGTGCAATAGGGAGTGGCAATTGAATGCAAGAAGGGAAAAAAAGGAACTTGCTGGGTAACAGGTTTGACGTCATGCGCGACACACTCAGTTTTCCAACACAAAACACCAGAAAATGATTTGACTAGATGTTCAATGTCACTTTTGAAAACAATAGTTAAGGAATAGTTTCACCATATTAAAACTAGAGTTCAGTTCACATAACAGGGTTGACCTTAAAATGAGGGACAGATGTATGATGGTGAAAACTTGGGATTAAGTGGACTGAAATCTTCCTAGAAGTGAAATGGGGTTGACAGAGGGACATGTCCATATGCTGAATTTATTACAGAATTATTCAACCGTCCATGTGGTCTATATTAAAAAAGGGCACTTCATTTAATATAACAGGCTTTTAAAATTCAATATTGGTTCACAATTTCTTATTAAAATATCAAAGGGACGCAAAAGACCCATGAGTCTGCCTCACAAGTAACGGACTAAGCTTCAAGGACCAGCCTGGAGAAAGGCAAGATTATTAAAATAATTTATTTTTTAAAACCTGAATATTTCTCTCTCTCTCTATATATATATATATATATATATTATCACATCTTTACTTGATACATACAAACATTTCAACATCAGATTCACATTTCACGTTTTAAATATACATTAATTTTGCCAAAGTACATTCAAAAGATTAGCAGACCAGAGCCTAGCCCTCATCCACACCGTAGCCCTTCTGCAGTATCTCAAAAGATTAGCAGACCAGACCAGAGCCTAGCCATCATCCACACCGTAGCCCTTCTGCAGTATCTCTGAGTGGTGCAGCTCAGGACCCAGTGCTGAAATTCTTCACTGTCTACTGGCTTCACTCTGAGCAGAGCAGACACTCACTGACGCTGCCCTGCTCCTCCTCACTACACGGAGCTATTGTAGCTGGAGTACCAGTCTCTTTAGCTATCATTCCACTCCTTGCCAAAGAGACTGGCCATTCGGCAATCTTCAAATATGAACATTATATCATCACTAATGAGCTCGAAGAGATCAGATGATTTGATCCTGAATTTCTAACCCTCACATCTATCCTCCAGTCACAATGTTTAATGCAAATTAGACTGATTGGAAAACTTCATTCATACATGCGATTGGAAACATTGGGCTTTCTGACGTAATATATGTCATTGTAAACATACATTTGGCACTGGGAGAACAGAGGATTTACGTTTATTTCATGTTTACCACCAGCCAATGTGATCGCGTCACACCAGAGAAGCTCTCGCCATTCAAAGTTCCCCAGCACTTCATTGTGAATGCTGTAGCATATTTCATATCCAGCAAGGCACTTCTTTCCTCAAATATTTATATATTATTTTGAGAAACACCCAAAAATATATTTTCTATTTCTCAAAATAAGTGACCAAACTATTGTATATTGCTACTGCTGGGACGTTGGGCTAGGCTACTGGTTCAAGAGCTATAAAAGGAATACAGAGGATGGAAAAGGGCCCAGTGGATAAGCCAGCTGAGATGCATGAATTGCACAAGAAGGGAACAGTGAAGACAGATGTGTAAATTTGAAATTAATCCACAGGCTGGGCTATTAATCCACCAATTTTAATTCTATATGGCGTCAAATTTGCACGCACCTCATGTTCCAGAACGTTGCCATGGAAAATATGAATGTTGTTTCCAACTACCAATCAGCAACTGCGCTGTAAATCCAGCTGCATATTGAACGTTGAGATTGCCCAAAAGGCCAGTCTCTTTGGCAATGACAAGGAGTGGAATGTTCGCTAGAGACTGGTACCCAGGCTAAAGCCGTTGTATACAGAGACTGAAATATCTCTGCTACTACCGCTCTCATCTCCATTAGGACGTCCCCTCTGCGGGCTTTATATCTTCAAAATGGACACATACATAAGCTACATTCATAGTTTTTTCAGAATAAAAAGCACAAACATGGATGTTTTTTTGCACTCATCTGATCCCGAGACAGATATAGCCCATGTTCATTTTGTAAAATGAGAAATAGGGATCGACTGCATATAGAAAATACACCTCTTTGGCTTTGAAATCAAGGGCACAGACTTTAGTCAGAAGTAGTGCACTAGAAAGGGATCCTATGTGTAGATGAGGTCAACAGACCTAAAAAGGTCACAGGTCATCCATGGTAGGTGGAGGGCCCGTCCCCGTCCAGGATGTCTCTAGTAACCGGCCTCTCTCTCCGGTTCTGACCAGTCCCTAACCTCTTCAGTGGGTCCGATGTGCCAGGCCGCAGCCAGGGCTCTGTGGCAACCGTCTCCACAGACACACACCTGTCCGGGTGGTATGGGGTGGACCGCAGCGAGAGGTGGTCTCCTTCATCGGCTGACAGCCCTCCTGGAGACCAGAAAGCCTTGTCATTCACACAGAAAGACACCTGATGGCCCAATCCTAACGTGAGATACCTAGATCTGCATTTATCATGTCATTTATTTTAGAAAGGAATCTACCAAAAAGCCTCTATTATGTTGCAGCAGTGAATGATTTGCAGTTCTTGGTGCGTTAAGGATGAGGACAACCTTGTCCTCTCTACCTCTATTCAGTTATATATAAAGCGCAGGAGGCTGCTGAGGCGAGGACACTCATAATAATAATAATAGCTGGAATGGAGTGAATGAAATGTTATTTAAACACATTGAAACTGTGTATTTGACGTGTTCAATACCATTGTATTCATTCTGTTCCAGCCATTACTATGAGCCCGCCCAATTAAGGTGCAAACGGCAGCCTGTGATCTATAGCCATGCCATCATAGAACGCTCTTCCACTAGGAGGTTACTGTATGACAGTGCCTCTCCTCTTTCTAAAGATCTAGTTTAACTATACTGTATATATCAATATGAATATATATATACAGTGCCAGTCAAAAGTTGACACACTTACTCATTCCAGGGTTTTTCTTTATTTTTACTATTTTCTACATTGTAAAATAATAGTGAAGACATCAAAACTATGAAATAACACATATGGGATCATGAAGTAACCAAAAAAGTACAAAATAAATTTGACCAAGAAGGAGAGTGATGGAGTTCTGCATCAGATGACCTGGCCTCCACAATCACCTGACCTCAACCCAATTGAGATGGTTTGGGATGAGTTGTACCGCAGAGTGAAGGAAAAGCAGCCAACAAGTGCTCAACATAAGTGGGAACTCCTTCAAGACAAAATAAAAAAGCATTCCTCATGAAGCTGGTTGAGAGAATGCCAAGAAAGTACAAGCTGTCATCAAGGCAAATGGTGGCTACTTTGAAGAATGTTGTTTAACAGTTTTTTGGTTACTACATGATTCCATGTGTTATTTCATAGTTTATGTCTTCACTATTATTTTACAATGTAGAAAATAGTAAAAATAAAGAAAAACCCTGGAATGAGTAGGTGTGTCCAAATGTTTGACTTTTGTTGTCTCTTGGCGTCTTTCCAATATAGAAATATTTTTATTTGGGCTCCCGAGTGGCGCAGCGGTCTAAGGCACTGCGTCACTGCAGTCCCTGGTTCGAATCCAGGCTGCATCACATCCAGCCGTTAGGAGTCCCATATGGCTGCGCACAATTGGACCAGCGTTGCCGGGGTAGGCCGTCAGGGTAAATAAGAATTTGTTCTTAACTGACTTGCCTTGTTAAATAAAAAGGTTAAATAATTACATATTTTTTAAATGTAGAATTGAATGTCCTTGTCAATAACTGTTCTGTACTTTAATGTAATAAAGTAAACCACAAAGACATGTGATGTCGCTCTCACCTGATCTCCAGTTGTGGTCGTTGAAGTCATCCAGTCTGCGGATGCGTCTCTGGTTGCGGTCCTTAACCCCCTCAATGTTCAGGCTGGCCACAGAGAATAGAGACTGGGCATCCGGTTGGCCCTCATCATCCCTCTTGTTAGTGGAGAGAACATTTTGCAGCTTATGTCTTCATGCGATATCTGAGTGACTCAACAAAATCGATGGGCTAAAACATGTTAGCTAACATGGGCTAGTTGATAAACTGGACATTTCTGCAATGACTGACATGAAGAGGAAAACTGCTGCTGCACTACCCAGCTTGAGCGAGTTGAAAGCCTGATCGTTCCTTCCCCCCATGAAATGTGTTTGTTCATCTCCCCTTATCTTCTAATTCTAAAACCTAGAAAAGAGGGACGGTTGTGTTTTATCTTCACTAGAATCCTTTCCCCAATGCCTGTCTCAAATGGTGGACATGAATGGACTCATTAAAGAGCTGTTGAAGTGGCACTAATTATGTGATGAGGGCTCTTTCTTTCACTCCTCTGGAATAGACTCTTACATCCTCAAAGTCTCTTCTCCTGGCGGGCCTCCTGCTCTCCCTCTCCTGGGCTAAGGGCTGTCTGGACCTCAGGTTAAGGGCTTGCGTTGGGGATGGGGACCCTGCGTCACCATTGGGGTAATCTGAGGACACGGCACAATAACACATTTACAAACAAGCAAGGTTGGATGACTGAATGCCCCTCCCCTCAATTGGCTGTAGTGTAGCGCGTGTGTGTGTTCATCCCATATCCACTTCATTGTAATACTGTACCCCAATGTATCACTATTCATTTCTTTCCAGTAAGCACGTCCTCAGGAGAATATTTGTTCAGTCACCGACAACACCAGGGCACACCTCTAAAAAAAACAGGCTGCATGCCCAGCAGGCTCACCAATAAAAGCGCTCTCTGACTCCAATAAAGAGACTCTCTGGTGGTCTTGGCCTGGCTTCTCCCTCTGACAGGATAGAAACAGAATAACAGCCAGTCAGACACCTATAAAAATCTCAGTCTGGATAAAGTCAGACATGAGTTTCCCCAGCCAGGAGTGGCCAGAGGAAGCTGGCTCAGATGTAACAAGAGAACAGTGAACTCACAGGATGATAACGAGGCTGTCGCTCCACATACGGCTCAAAGAAGTCTGTCAGGATGGGAGAGACACATTAAGAACAGTGTGTTTGTTTCTCTCTCTCTCTCTGTCTGTGCGTGCGAGACTGACCTGACTCTTCTCCTCTTCTCATGTTCCTGATCCTGCGTTGTTGCTCCCTGAGCAGAGCCTGCTGCTGGATGTCCAGACTGTGTTCATCACTGGGGGGGTCAGGGTACACATGATGCACCTCCTCACGAGATGCGCTGTCTATAACACACACACACACAGCTTGGTCCCTGCCTTCAGGATTACCACCTCCTCACCATGACACAGATGTCAGGCAGTGCAGCGGTGGTCATGTGTACAGATGCAGCACTAATGGTGGATGCAGATTAGCCTATCACAGTGGATTTCCTCCCACACCAGCCAATCAGAGGGACTCTCTCTGGCCAGTGTCCACTATGATGAGAGGCTAAGCTCTGTATTACAGTATAGGCTCAGCTGCAGCCAAGATTAAACTGATAGTTGACCTCTAACAGAAAACATCCTTTGTCCTCAACCCCTCCATCAGTCTACACTGAGTGTAAAAAACATTAGGAACTTTAGGAGCTCTTTCCATGACAGACTGACCAGGTGAATCCAGGTTAAAGCTATGACCCCTTATTGATGTCACTTTTTAAATCCACTTAAAATCAGTGTAGATGAAAGGGAGAAACACTTGAAAGGGAGAAACAACTTTTGTTACATTGTTTGCTAGCTCAGCTGGTTTGCTAGCTAGTTCTCAGTCTTATTGACCACCCAACATTGCTAACACTAGCTAGGTAGCTAGCAAGTTAATATACCTTGTTTTTTCTAAATGTAAGCTAGCTATGAATAAAACCCTCATCTGCTGTCGACATCAGGATATGGTTTGTGAGAGCACTAATTAGCTCCAAAAGGAGCTAGTAACTTTGGCTTCATGCCAACAGTGCTTTCAGAATCTTCCAGTGGCTAGCCACACTACAACCTTCATTTGACCATGTTCCCCTGAAGCAATTGTAATGACAGTCCACCACAACATACCAGAAAACCTCCTGATTAGCAAAGGGTAGGTCGTCTGTGTTCAACATTTTGAGATCATTGTGAGGGGATTTCACCAGTGGTTAGATGGGGGAATTGGGCCTCTGGCGGGAAGGTTGTCTGAGGTTGCAACAGTAACCGAGTGGGACGGAGGGGATCAATTGTTGTGGGGAAGGGTCAATTTTTGTTGTACACATAGATAGGACTTGGGCTTGTCTAGCACCTACTTGGAAATGTTTGTGTGTGTCTACGTGTTCTCTGGACCCTCAAATAAACTCAGCACTGGGAATCCATTCAAAGGCAATTTCCTTTGTTTCAGCCCTGTGTTCTCTCCCTCTGTGTTTATGCGTCCAAACTGTCCGTTACCGATGGATGGCTTTTAAGATGAGTCAACCCATGACCTCATGAGAGTAATGCCATAGCGTGGCGGAGAGGAGACTTGATGAGGGCTGCACATCCAGCCAAGCTAAACAGAATAGTTGAGCCATGATGCCAGGGTAGTTCAGTATGGTGTGTGTTTCATTTAGCTCCATCAACAGCCAACGGCATCATAGCAGAAGGATTCCTGACCATAAACAACAGGATTCCACAATGACAGTCACCTTGGCAACTAGAGAACACAGAATCCCTCAACAACAAAAAAGATCTTCGATTAAATTTACAGAGCAGATGGGCAGCAGCAGGAATGAACTAAGCCTTGGCAATGGATCATAGAGTTTATCTTATAGAAAAAAAATTGGGTATAGACTTGTAATTGCATGGGATGTACAGTGCATTCGGAAAGTTCAGGCCCCTTGACTTTTTCTGCATTTTGCTATGTTGCAGCCTTATTCTAAAATGGATTAAATATGGTTTTCCCTCATCAATCTACACACAATATCCCATAATGACAAAGCAAAAACAGGTTTTATACAGTTTTGCAAATGTATAAAAAATTAAATGGGGAAATCACATTTACATAAGTATTCAGACCATTTCCTCAGTACTTTGTTGAAGCACCTTTGGCAGCGATTACAGCCTCGTGTCTTATTGGGTATGACGCTACAAGCTTGGCACACCTGTATTTGAGGAGTTTCTCCCAGATCCTCTCAAGCTATGTCAGGTTGGATGGGGAGCATCACTGCACAGCTATTTTCAGGTTTCTTCAGAGATGTTCAATCAGGTTCAAGTCCGGGCTCTGGCTGAGCCACTCAAGGACATTCAGAGACTTGTCCCGAACCTACTTCTGCGTTGTCTTGGCTGTGTGCTTAGGGTTGTTGTCCTGTTGGAAGGTGAATCTTCACCCCAGTCTGAGGTGCTGAACACTCTGGTGAAGGTATTCATCAAGGATCTCTCTGTACGTTGCTCCGTTCATCTTTCCCTCAATCCTGACTAGCCTCCCAGTCCCTGCCACTGAAAAACATCCCCACAGCATGATGCTGCTGCCACCACCACCGTGCTTCACCGTAGGGATGGTGCCAGGTTTCCTCCAGATGTGACGCTTGGCATTCAGGCCAAAAGTTCAATCTTGTTTTCATCAGACCATCAAATCTTGTTTCTCATGGTCTGAGTCCTTTAAGTGCCTTTTGGCAAACTCCAAGCGGGCTGTCATGTGCCTTTTACTAAGAGGTGGCTTCCGTCTGGCCACTCTACCACAAAGGCCTGATTGGTGGAGTGCTGCAGAGATGGTTGTCCTTCTGGAATGTTCTCCCATCTCCACAGAGGAACTATGGAGCTTTGTCACAGTGACCATCAGGTTCTTGGTCATCTCCTTGACCTCCTTTATTTGAACTATTTTCCACATTGTAGAATATTAGTGAAGACATCAAAACTATGAAATAACACATAGAATCATATAGTAACCCAAAAAGTGTTAAATAAAATCTAAATATATCTCATATTCTTCAAAGTAGCCACCCTTTGCTTTGATGACAGCTTTGCACACTCTTGGCATTCTCTCAACCAGCTTCACCTGGAATGCTTTTCCAACAGTCTTGAAGGAGTTCCCACATATGCTGAGCACTTGTTGGCTACTTTTCCTTTACTCTGCGGTCCAACTCCTCCCAAACCATCTCAATTGGGGTGAGGTTGGGTGATTATGGAGGCCAGGTCATCTGATGCAGCAGTGAAGGGGTCTGAATACTTTCAGAATGCACTGTATGCTGTCAATTAACCTCTATATTTGATCTGGGGAGGGCATCAATAAGAGAATGAGAACTGAGAGGGAGAAGACATGTCCAGTTATAGTATAAAGAGTGTGTCATTGACTTACCTCTGTATTTGAGCTGGTTGAACTCCCTGATGTTCTGCATGTTGACATGGGCATCTGGAGCAGCCGTTCCAGAGTTGGGTCTTCTGGACGACCCCTGGGCTCTGATGAGTGCCATCTCAAACACGTCCCCATGGGGGCGCCCTCTGCGCCTGGGCACAACACAAAATGGAACATCAACACGCCACAGTCGCCCCTATTAAATATGTATGTTTTGTTTGCAACCATACACCGACGAGCATACAACTTACAGAACAAACAAGTACCTGGTAAATCAGTTTTTTTCAATTAACATGGATTACAGTGTATTGTTCCAGGGATGAGTCAGAATAAAGCTATAGCACCTGGGCCTGTGGATGTTCGACACTTTCAAGTGTTTCTTTCAGACCCGAAGCAGGCATGATGGGGTATTCAGCATAGGTTGCTTATACGACCTGAGGAAAGGCTTCTAACTGGCAGAGGCTCAAAGATGTATTCTCCAGTGCTCTTAAGGTGCACTAGTGTTTGAATACATGCAGCACTTTGAAGAGCCATGCGTGACCAAAGCAAAGTTCTGTTATTGAAGCCAAGGGCATTCACCATTCATGAAATGTTTGTTCCTCCTGAACATACCCTGGGCAATAAGGGCAAGACTGTTCAAGGTACATTTGTCAATGTGACCTACTGTGGCCCTGGTGTTACTGTAAGGGGTGTGTCTGTCCTGCCTACCTGGTGGAGATGGGTGTGTCTGTCTCCTCTCTGTCACTCTGCAGCAGCTGCCCCTCCAGCCGTCTCTGTTCGCTCCGCAGCTGCCTCCGCAGTGTGGACAACTCACTGATCACACCCTGCTGCTGGTCCTCTGGCAGGGAGATGGACAGGTAGAGACAGACAGACCGTGGAGAAAGGGAAAGAAACATAGTTGAGAGAAGAGATCAGTAAAGTCAGGTCTTTTCTCCAGTATTTCTTTGAGTGGTCTATCTCAGTGCTAAGGCAAAAACCAAAATGTGCACACTGGGGGGGCCCCAGGAACGAGTTTGGGGAACCCTGCTCTATCTAACCTGTGGCTCGGAGCTGGTTTCTCCTGGCAGGTACAGGTGGAGAGTGTGGTGCTGACATAGAACGCTCCTGGGGACACAAGGAAAAAGGAGAGTGAGTGTGTATGTGTGTTTGTGTGTGTCTCTGCAGGGGTTAGGGGTATAAGGTTAGGGTTAAGCCAGGGTGTGGACATGAAGCCTCTGCCCAGGCTTTGCTGAAGCATCGTACAACGCCTGGATCGGTATTTTACTTATCAGCTGACAACATCATAGGTTATAGCAATCTGGTGCCCGACTGCACAGTCCATTAAGTGGCACACAACCATTGTTAATTGCATGCCATGTCTGAGCAGGCGAACGCGACCAGGGTTATGGCTAGGGTTAAGCCAGGGTGTGGACATGAAGCTAGGGTTAGAGTGACTAAGTTACTTACAGACAGGGCCCTAGAGGAGAGCTGGCTGACAGCAGAGGGAGGTCTGGGAGTGAGGTGCTGCTTCCCCAGTCTCTTCTGCAGGGCTGGGATAGGTGGTGACGGATCCCTCTGACTCTGCATAAAGGACATGGCACAACTCCCACTCAGACGGCTAACAACACCAAGTAGTTTCTACAGTATCCAGTCTCTTCTGAACATGTTACACACCTCTTCCTTTCGCGCATGTCTTTCCCTCTCAACCTGCTGTCTCAGGGTCTTGCTCTCACGCTCTTCCTCCTCCCTGCTCTTCCTGTCCGCCTCCTTACGGCGCTCCTCAGCCTGGCGGATCAGCTCTTCATTCTTGGCACTTTGCTAAAGCAGGGGAAAATACAGAATCCAGTTTCAATACTTGCATCCTTCAACCAATGTGGGTTCATGTATCTAATCAAAAATGATAACCTCCTCCCCACCTCGACCTCCTTCCGTTTTCTCCTCTGCTGCTCCTCCTCAAACTCCTGCTGGATAAGAACCCTCTGCTCTGCCAGCCTCTTCTCCTCCCTCTCCTCCTCCATCCTTTCACGGTCCCTCTCCTTCGCTTCCTTCCTCCTTTTCTCCTCGATCTGTCCATCACAAAACAAACAGCACTGTTCATCAGTCTGACCGTGGTCTGTGAGCACAGCCTGGATGGGCTCTTTTGAACACCTATCAAGAACCTTTGTGGTTCTTGTTTGATCCATAGTATCCACAGATCAATAGCATGGTTCCATTATTACTCTTGTGGAGCCAGTAGAGGTGTTCTCCCTGTGTGTAGGCTGAGGGCTGTAGGGCCAGGTACCTGCTGCTTCAGGTAGTCTTTGTATGTGTCCTGATCCTGGAGTTGCTGTGGAGTAGGCTGATCACTGAACACGTTGCTACGGGCAAACTGGGACGTCTGGGCAAAGGAGAAACCTACAGGGACGGATGGAGAGGGGTGACTCATCAATTCACACACACACACACATACATACAAAAGACCAGGACAGTGAAAACTGACATTTACAGAGTGCCTGTGAGAGTTGGGCTACCTGATATTCCCCTGGGGGTAAGTCCCCCTCCACCTCCAATCCTGCCTACAGAGCCCGGCGGCCATCTCCTGTCCCTGGACTCTGGGTTTACGTACACCTCCTTGTTGATCCTGTGCATTCTGTTCAGATCACCTGGAAACATGGAGGCATCGTTATCAGCTACAGAGAGACTTTCAATGTAGTGGTGACTCACAGCTTACGCTACAGTGCCTCCTCACACCAGGGCCAATGCAATGACAACAGAGATGTTGACAGAGAACTAACCCGGAGGGTGAGGGAACTAATCCCATTGAGGGTGAGGGCTAGGGCCATTCCCCCCAGAAATGTCCAGGAACTTGCAGGTGCCGTGGTGGAAGAGTGGGGTAGCATCTCACAGCAAGAACTGGCAAATCTGGTGCAGTCCATGAGGAGATACACTGCAGTACTTAATGCAGCTGGTGGCCACACCAGATACTGACTGTTACTTTTGACCCCCCCACTTTGTTCAGGGACGCATTATTCCATTTCTGTTAGTCACATATCTGTGGAACTTGCTCAGTTTTTGTCTCAGTTGTTGAATCTTGTTATGTTCATACAAATATTTACACATGTTAAGTTTGCTGAAAATAAACGCAGTTGACAGTGAGGACGTTTATTTTTTTGCTGAGTTTATATAAAATAAAAAGGTGACGTACTGATGAGATTTCCCCTGTCGTCTTTGAGAGGGGCCCCTCCTCCCCCCTTCCCCCAGGGATCATAGGCCTTCATCTCAGCCTCGATCTTGGCATCATAGCAATCCCTTTTCTCCCTCTCCTGTCTTTTTCGCTCCTCTCCTTCCTGGATCTGTGGCCAGAGGGGGGAAGATGCCATCAAGTACTGGTCATTCAATTTAATTTAAAAAAAATATCTGAGTTAATTTGAGAGATAAGAAAAAGTCAATCTATTCAATCTGAGCTCTACAGTATGTAGGAAATGAAATGTGTTCCTCTTTTCTACTGCCCTTGTGATATTCCTGCTGTATTCCCTTTACCTTGGAAAAGTGCTGACTCCACTCTCGCCTGATCTCTTCCTGTCAAAATATTGCAGTCTGTCACTAATCTGAATCATTGGTTTCCTGTTCCTCTGGCATCAGCAGAGGGAAACAAAACAGTCTGACGCCGCTAGCTAGCAGAGTTAGCATCTCACTAAGCCGCCCTCCACCTTCACTCTCACAGGGTCATGTTCAGTAGGGCACAACACAGCAAAACATTTTGATATTTTCCCAAATATGCAGTTATTGGTCCACATAATAATGCTGTGATGACTAAGAAACTGGATCAATATTTAATGGTTTATTCTTCACTAAAACTGGACTTAGTCAATCTTGGCCAGTTGTGAGTCCACAGAGATGGCCAGCAGAGAGAGAGAATGGGTGAAGGAGAGAGAGGGAGTCAGTAAGGTGAGGTAGGGGCAAGAGGACAGACTTTCCTCTCAGTCTTTTATCACACTAATGAGAGTATGGCTAACACACCCCTCCATCACTCTTACCCCGCCTCCATACCACAGCTGGGGAGAAATTGAAGCCCAGACACAGCCCTTAGCCATAATATATTGGCAATATATCACAAACCCCAGAGGTGTCTTATTGCTATTATAAACTGGTTACCTGCGTAATTAGAGCAGTAAAAATAAATGTTTTGTCATACCCATGGTATACGGTCTGATATACCACGGCTTTCAGCCAAATCAGCAATCAGGGCTCGAACCACCCTCTTTATAATGTATCATAATGTCCTGTGATATTGTTTATGTCAATGGGATTTTCCCTTGTTTAAACAATGTTTAAATACATTTTACAATGTGTAGCCTACCTGTTGTCTCAGTGCTTCCTTGTAGTTCAACACACTCTCCTTGGACTGCTTGGGCCTCTCTCCTATCGCCCCAACACCCCGCCCAGCTCCAGGGAGGGCCACAGCATGCGGATAGGCTCCTCTGGAGAAAGACATTCAAACATTATGGGTAACCATATCAACACAATACCCCTAGTTGTGAGAGACATATAGCCTACACACAGCTCTCAATGCTTGCTTAGGGTGCCCTCTTCTGTTTCTTTAAATAACTCAAACCTGAAGTTGTGTTACTTAGCAATGAGCTGTATGAAAACAAAGTTGTGTGATTGTGTGTGAGTGGGTGACTTGTGTGCAGGTCTCCAGACAATGTGGAAAGGTATGGAATTCCTGAACTAAGGACACCCACCGGGCCCCTTGATGTCCAGGTGGAGGCATCATTCCTGGAGGCAAATTTGGGAAGACCATGGGCTGCCCTCTACCTCCTTGAGGTCCATCTAAAAGGGAAAGATAGGAGAACACTATATCAGTTGGATATCAAATCAACACACACACACACACACACACACACACACACACACACACACCAAAAAAAAAGTGTCCAAAACATTGTCAGACCTTTACTGAATTAACGAATGCAGCTACAATGGGTGTTCTCAAGCTAAGTTAGTAGATTGTCATGTTTTGGCACAGAACAGCAGTACTCAGGTCTTTGCCTGGCACACACACACACACATCCCTGGATCAGAGGAGGCTGGTGAGGGGAGGACAGCTTATAATAATGAATGGAATGGTACCAAACACATGGAAACCAGGTGTTTGTGTTTGAAGCCATTCCATTAATTCCTTTCCAGTCTTACTATGAACCTGTCCTCCCCATTTAAAGTACAACCAGCCACCACTGCCCTGGCTGGATACCTTCCCATTTGATCAAGTATAGTGAGTATTGGCTATTGAACAATAGGAGGTATTTCTCCAGAAGTGGAGCATATTGGATGCAGTTGCTCACATACATCTGGACTGGGAGTCTGTGGAACTCATTTCCAATAAGCTGTCTGTCCATGAGCCGTATAAATCATGAGTGGGTCATATGAGCGTTATGGGAAACAGTGCCAAGCCCTGTTGGCCTATGATCTGGTGACATAGTGGCTTCATAATAAAATGGTAATGATCCTCCATGGAGAGTCTCGGGGGGTTTATTTAAGGCTTGGTGGATTACTCATCGCAGACAATGGAGTCACCATATATTACCAAGAGATTTCAATCACAGTGAATCACAATTGTCTGTAATAAATCTGTCTAATTTTAAGGATAGCCAGATCCTAAAACTCTGAGTGCACAATATCACAAAATAAAAAGAGAGAAAAGGATTATGGTCACATCCTGTCACGAGGCCTCTTTACCAAAACACAGTACAGTATATTTTTCCCAGTTGTTAACTGAGATACTAACAGTAGAGCAGATTTTTGTCCAGGGGATTCCTTGCTCCATAGTAGTAATAGGCCTCATCATACGGAGTCCTGTAGGCATCAGTTAGAGTGGGCGGCAATGGAGGAGGTAAGCTAGCAATTCTGGAAAAAGCAACACACACAAACACATACGCACACAATTTTAGTATACACATTCAAAAAACACAACAACAACTGACCAAGTAAAGATTGACTTTTGTTACCCCATCTTGTTTCACTGTACCTTGGGGCAACTATCTCTCCCAGGGTACTAGAGAGGCTCCTGTGGAAGTCTTCATTGAGAGGGGCACCCCCAGGCACCCCCATGCCTGTCCCTAATCTCGCTCCAGCCCCCATCTCTAACCGCGGCCCCCCTGCCCCTGTTAGTTGGCCCAGGATGTTAGTGTAGTCCATTGGAGGGGAGGGGAAGGCAACACGGGGCCTACCAGGGGGACCTCTCTCCTCTGTGCCCGCCTCGGGCATCTCCTGGCAGGGCCTAGGGCTAGAGTTGGTCCCCAGGGCGTCCAGGCCTCCTCCGGGTCTATAGGGGATGTCACGTCTCCGGCCCTCATATTCGCGGTTCACCGCCCCAAACTGCATAATGCGGTCAGGCTGGGAGTACACGTGGAAAGAGACTATGTGACTCATGTGGGCAAAAATTATGGAACACTTGAATACATCAGAGTGAAAGTTTAGTCATCATCTATGGTAAAGTACAAAGTAATTCAGGGGCAGAAATACATTAATCGATTATCAGTGTAATTGATTCAGAGCGATGTGAAATGTGCTGATCATGCCATTGTTGTGAGAAGGGCTACTTTCCAAAAGACTTGACAAGCTAGTCAGACATGATGCTAAGTCTTTTCTGAAAACATAAAAACCCAAGTCAAAACAGTCACTGGAAATGAGTGAACAAACAAACATCTTGTTATGACATATCTGTTTGTTTCTCCAGAGCTTGAAATTCATGATTTACATTATGGCAAAATGTAAGAATACACATCATTACAACATTGTTACCACCACAGCATATTTGTTAAGTCATGACCTTACATTCTCTTTCATATGGTTAACCATACTTTCATAACCCAAATGTCATACAGTATGCATTTCAAGGACAATACAGTACCTCGAAAAATATTAACAAACCCTTTTACCTGTTTCTCTGGGTCAATCGCCCCAGTGGCTGCAACCCTCAGCTCAAGATCCTTCTCCCTAAAAAAATCAAATATTGAAACAATTTTTAAACTCTATTCACTGACATTCACGGTTTATAACCCAACATATGACCAGGGCCCTATCTAACAACCAACTTGACCCATACTGGTGTGAAAGTTTCATGCATGTCAACATCAGAAGCCTCCTCCCTAAGTTTGTTTTACTCACTGCTCTAGCACACTCTGCTAACCCTGATGTCCTTGCTGTGTCTGAATCCTGGCTCAGGAAGGCCACCAAAAATTCAGAGATTTCCATACCCAACTATAACATCTTCCGTCAAGATAGAACTGCTAAAGGGGGAGGAGTTGCAGTCTACTGCAGAGATAGCCTGCAAAGTAATGTCATACTTTCCAGGTCCATACCCAAACAGTTCGAACTACTAATTTTGAAAATTACTCTCTCCAGAAATAAGTCTCTCACTGTTGCCGCCTGCTACCGACCCCCCTCAGCTCCCAGCTGTGCCCTGGACACCATTTGTGAATTGATCGCCCCCCATCTAGCCTCAGAGTTTGTTCTGTTAGGTGACCTAAACTGGGATATGCTTAACACCCCGCCAGTCCTACAATCTAAGCTAGATGCCCTCAATCTCACACAAATCATCAAGGAACCCACCAGGTACAACCCTAACTCTGTAAACAAGGGCACCCTCATAGACGTCATCCTGACCAACTGGCCCTCCAAATACACCTCTGCTGTCTTCAACCAGGATCTCAGCGATCACTGCCTCATTGCCTGTATCCGCTACGGAGCCGCAGTCAAACGACCACCCCTCATCACTGTCAAACGCTCCCTAAAACACTTCTGTGAGCAGGCCTTTCTAATCGACCTGGCCCGGGTATCCTGGAAGGACATTGACCTCATCCCGTCAGTTGAGGATGCCTGGTCATTCTTTAAAAGTAACTTCCTTACCATTTTAGATAAGCATGCTCCGTTCAAAAAATGCAGAACTAAGAACAGATACAGTCCTTGGTTCACCCCAGACCTGACTGCCCTCGACCAGCACAAAAACATCCTGTGGCGGACTGCAATAGCATCGAATAGTCCCCGGGATATGCAACTGTTCAGGGAAGTCCGGAACCAATACACGCAGTCAGTCAGGAAAGCTAAGGCCAGCTTCTTCAGGCAGAAGTTTGCATCCTGTAGCTCCAACTCCAAAAGTTATGGGACACTGTGAAGTCCATGGAGAACAAGAGCACCTCTTCCCAACTGCCCACTGCACTGAGGCTAGGTAACACGGTCACCACCGATAAATCCATGATTATCGAAAACTTCAATAAGCATTTCTCAACGGCTGGCCATGCCTTCCGCCTGGCTACTCCAACCTCGGCCAACAGCTCTGCCCCCGGCAGCTCCTCGCCCAAGCCTCTCCAGGTTCTCCTTTACCCAAATCCAGATAGCAGATGTTCTGAAAGAGCTGCAAAACCTGGACCCGTACAAATCAGCTGGGCTTGACAATCTGGACCCCTATTTCTGAAACTTTCCGCCGCCATTGTCGCAACCCCTATTACCAGCCTGTTCAACCTCTCTTTCATATCGTCTGAGATCCCCAAGGATTGAAAGCTGCCGCAGTCATCCCCCTCTTCAAAGGGGGAGACACCCTGGACCCAAACTGTTACAGACCTATATCCATCCTGCCCTGCCTATCTAAGGTCTTCGAAAGCCAAGTCAACAAACAGGTCACTGACCATCTCGAATCCCACCGTACCTTCTCCGCTGTGCAATCTGGTTTCCGAGCCGGTCACGGGTGCACCTCAGCAACACTCAAGGTACTAAACGATATCATAACCGCCATCGATAAAAGACAGTACTGTGCAGCCGTCTTCATTGACCTTGCCAAGGCTTTCGACTCTGTCAATCACCATATTCTTATCGGCAGACTCAGTAGCCTCGGTTTTTCGGATGACTGCCTTGCCTGGTTCACCAATTACTTTGCAGACAGAGTTCAGTGTGTCAAATCGGAGGGCATGCTGTCCGGTCCTCTGGCAGTCTCTATGGGGGTGCCACAGGGTTCAATTCTCGGGCCGACTCTTTTCTCTGTATATATCAATGACGTTGCTCTTGCTGCGGGCGATTCCCTGATCCACCTCTACGCAGACGACACCATTCTATATACTTTCGGCCCGTCATTGGACACTGTGCTATCTAACCTCCAAACAAGCTTCAATGCCATACAACACTCCTTCCGTGGCCTCCAACTGCTCTTAAACGCTAGTAAAAACCAAATGCATGCTTTTCAACCGATCGCTGCCTGCACCCGCATGCCCGACTAGCATCACCACCCTGGATGGTTCCGACCTTGAATATGTGGACATCTATAAGTACCTAGGTGTCTGGCTAGACTGCAAACTCTCCTTCCAGACTCATATCAAACATCTCCAATCGAAAATCAAATCAAGAGTCGGCTTTCTATTCCGCAACAAAGCCTCCTTCACTCACGCCGCCAAGCTTACCCTAGTAAAACTGACTATCCTTCCGATCCTCGACTTCGGCGATGTCATCTACAAAATGGCTTCCAACACTCTACTCAGCAAACTGGATGCAGTCTATCACAGTGCCATCCGTTTTGTCACTAAAGCACCTTATACCACCCACCACTGCGACCTGTATGCTCTGGTCGGCTGGCCCTCGTTACATATTCGTCGCCAGACCCACTGGCTCCAGGTCATCTACAAGTCCATGCTAGGTAAAGCTCCGCCTTATCTCAGTTCACTGGTCACGATGGCAACACCCATCCGTAGCACGCGCTCCAGCAGGTGTATCTCACTGATCATCCCTAAAGCCAACACCTCATTTGGCCGCCTTTCGTTCCAGTACTCTGCTGCCTGTGACTGGAACGAATTGCAAAAATCGCTGAAGTTGGAGACTTTTATCTCCCTCACCAACTTCAAACATCAGCTATCTGAGCAGCTAACCAATCGCTGCTGCTGTACATAGTCTATTGGTAAATAGCCCACCCATTTTCACCCACCTCATCCCCATACTGTTTTTATTTATTTACTTGCTCTTTTGCACACCAATATCTCTACCTGTACATGACCATCTGATCATTTATCACTCCAGTGTTAATCTGCAAAATTGTAATTATTCGCCTACCTCCTCATGCCTTTTGCACACATTGTATATAGACTCCCCCCTTTGTTTTCTACTGTGTTATTGACTTGTTAATTGTTTATTCCATGTGTAACTCTGTGTTGTCTGCTCACACTGCTATGCTTTATCTTGGCCAGGTCGCAGTTGCAAATGAGAACTTGTTCTCAACTGGCCTACCTGGTTAAATAAAGGTGAAATAAAATAAAATAAAAAAGATACCATGAAATCTCCCCGTGTTAAACTCACTTCTTTTTGTTCCTCTGCCCCTCAGCCATCTGTTCCAGCAGCTCCTGTCTGTAGCGGTCCTTCCGCCTCTGTGTGGCCACATCCCCCTCTGTTTCCCCTGAGAAAAATCCCAACACATAACAAATAGCCGTTCAACTTAACAAGCGTGTGTTAGAGCAGGGATGGGTAAACTGTTTGGCTCGAGGGCCACATCGGGATTTCAAAATTCAACGGAGGGCCGCACAAATTTCTTTTGGACCAATTTGTTTGTCAAAATCTATTTGTGGGTCAGAAAAAGGGAAGTTATTTGACAATATCAAATATATAAGTCCATTATAATTTCTACGTTTTAGATGTTCAAGTTTGGTATGGAGTATTTTTTGGTACCCAGAATAATAATTCACCCCACCCAAAAAATGATCCAGCAGCCGTAGTTTTCCCACCCGTGTTACAGCTAATGACATTTTACATTTATGTTAATTAAATGAACTTTAAATGTCCCAGACACACAGTACTGCTTTATACAAAATACAAATTGTACATTACACATTCAACATAATGCATACATTACAGGTTACCCATCATTCACATTACGCACTTCTCATATGGCCACATACATAACACATCTAATGTTATTAGTTACAGCTACCGGTATATAGATATAGCCTACCTGTATCTAAAGATCAGACCTGAACACACACATGCATTAAATGAGTGTCTCCTACCGATCATGAGTCCAGTGAAAAACTGGGCCTTGTCCTTGTGGGCTGCAGACCTAGATCTCTCGGCGGTCTTCATGGCCGCTGGCATCACAGCACTGGAGAACAGTTACACCGTTACATAGACAGACAGTAGCTAGGTAAACGTCTGCAGCTCTGTTCACCCAATCAATGAACCACCTCATAAAATACATGGCCTAGCCAATCAGTACTGCTCGCAGCCCCACCCAAGTCAACCCGCACCACCACCAGCACCTCACACACTACCACAACAGATCCCCGTGTCTGACTGCAGTCTTCTCTTTACCCAGTGACCCAGACACTAAAGAGTAAAGACCCATCACAGTCAAATCAATGCAGCTCCCCTGATGGAATTGAAGTGAGTGTCTGCCTGGGGCTAAAACCCAAACCTCAATGAGAGGGAATGCTCTCTTACACAGCTTATTGAACAGTGGTTATATTTAGAAGCACAGAAATGGCATGACAATCAAATGCAATGGAAGAACAAAATATTTTACACAGGAATGCAATAAATAAACAAGCCTGGGAGTCGGGACTAAAGATAAATCTTGTACATTACAGTTCTGCTTCCTTTGTAGTCTTCCTCAACAATCAATACAGGAACAGATCGATAGAGAGGTTTTATACACGTGATGGCCAACTCTGCTAAAGTGATTACCTTAGTGGCCATTTAATACATTTGCCCTCAATTTTAGTTAAGGAAACAGGCCCTGACTGATCTAATGAGTTTAATTCCAGTGGGTCACTCAGTACTTGGGTTTTGGTGTCACCGACTGGGACTTTCTGATCCGGTCTCTGAAGTTCTCTTCATGGACAACAGGCGGCTCCACCTCCCTCCTCTCCCGCAGAACTCTGCCATAGAAAGAAAATACTCTGTTAAAATGCCCGTTTTTTTATCTCAATATCAAATCATTTCTAGATAACAATTAAATACCTTACTGTGATTATTTTCAATTAAAATTGTCAAAAAGAAAGAAATTGCTTCTTAGCAAAGATCAATTTCTCAAGGAAGAACTTTGCTAGGACTTTCTGGGAGTTGTCTGAGTGTGGAGGAGAAACCTGAAAATGAGCTGATATTGGCAGAGAGGTTTGGAATCCTCTTTCTTATCAGTCTCTTAACTCATTTCCTGCCTGGTGTTGCCACCAGGCAGGCCAAAACAGGCTGAAAATTCAAGTGGTCTTTTCAAACTGCTAATACACTAACAGTGCATTATCATAATTTTCACAATATTATTCCAACCACAGTGTAGGAATATATATATATATATATATATATTTATATATATATATATAAAAAACACAGAAAGATCATGTTTTTGACTGCACTGGGCCTTTAAACAGGAAGAGGCAGCAGGATAGCCTAGTGGTTAGAGCGTTGGACTAGTAACTGGAAGGTTGCAAGTTCAAACCCCCGAGCTGACAAGGTACAAATCTGTCATTCTGAACAGGCAGTTAACCCACTGTTCCTAGGCCATCATTGAAAATAAGAATTTGTTCTTAACTGACTTGCCTAGTAAAATAAAATCGCTATATATTTACACAGTGTACAGAACATTTAGAACACCTTCTTGAGATGCGCTCCCCCCAATGCTTCCTTCCAACAGTTGTGTCAAGTTGGCTGGATCTCTTTTGGGTGGTGGACCATTTTTGAGACACAAGGAAATGGTTGAGCGTGAAAAACCCAGCAGCATTACAGTTCTTGACACAAACCAATGCGCCTGGTATCTACTACCATACCCTGTTCAAAGGCACTTAAATCTTTGGTCTTTCCCATTCACCCTCTGTATGGCACACATACACAATCCATGGATCATTGCTTTCACCTGGTCAGTCTGTCATGGAAAGAGCAGGTGTTCATAATGTTTTGTACACTCAGTGTATTTCTTTACAGCGGCAGGTAGTTTGCCCACAGAAAAAAACCCATAGCTTATAGATGGGGTAGTGCTGGATCTGATCAACTCTCCTATGAAGCACCTGTCAGGGCTGTGATGAACTATTCTCCTCTCTCTTCTCCCAGTGTACTCTGGCTCTCGGCTCCGCCTGGATCTCCCCCTCTCCAAGAACTCAAACTCCTCTTCTTCCTCCTCCTCAGAGTTGTACTCATCCCTGTGCCTGCTTCTCCTCCTGGGCCTCCTTCTCTCCCAGCGCTCCAGGGACTCCTCTGGTCTGTGGTGCTCCCAGTGCCTCCGCCCTCGTGGGGCCTGACCCTCTGTCCCTGTCCCCCTGTCGGTTAGGGTGGCAGCGTTCCTCCTGGATGGGAGTCGCTCCCAAGGCTGGCCTCCATGGTTAAGCTGGGTGTTATGCTGGGCCTCTGGTATGGCTGGGGGAGAATAAAATACAGTTGGACTCACAGTCTCTGGGGCCTGCACCTGTGAATCAGGAAAGAGATGTGTTAAATGATCAAAATGTGGCAACATGCTGTAGGATCTTAGTCAAATGTAGCCAATAAACAGGAGACTCAAACATAAACTTATTAAAAACACATTGAATAGGTAGAGATATTTTCATAAAAAACACATACATCTTATTCTAGGTATGCATAATCTATTGTTACCTGAGAGGCATTTGAAAGTAGTCTCCTTATTTGCCCTGACTGTCCATTAAGGAAGAGGTTGTATTCCTTGTTTCTTTCATCTCTTAATTTGTCCTGGAGAAAGACAACACAAACTTGCCCATCTTCAAATCACAAGCCATTCAGTTGTTTAAAAAAAAAATCAATTGAACCATATTTTATTTTGCTTTATTTTACCAGGTAAACCTGATGCTAAGTTAGCTCCAGCATACACAAGTGTCAACTAAAGTAGTTGCTGTGGGACACCAAATCTTATCTTGCACAATCAACATTGGGAAACAAATGTAAACTACTGTACTATATCACTCCTTAAGTCATTCTAAGGTAAAAGGGCCTCTCGGTGCAATGAAAGAGGGCTTGGTCGGTATGTTAGCCTGGCCATGGCGACCTGGCATTCTGTTTACTCCCACTAAAATACGTCCCACACACCCACCCACCCACCCACACACCCACACACACACAGAGTAAATGGCTACCTTGGCAAATCTCCTCTCACCGATGGGTAAGGAGAGGCCTTGAGCCTGTGGGCCGGGTTCACCAGCATGCAGATCCTTTTTCTAAAGTTAGAGATTGGAAGGGTCAGTGTGACACGGGGAATAACAAAAGGGGGACAACGTTCTGTTTTAATACACTGTCCTGTAACGATGGATCCAACCCAAACTCTGTTCTTCAAAGGAAATTCCATTTTAAAGGCTACTTTCAATAACACCTCAGCTGATGTGATGTGGACAGTTAGAGAAGGGGATTCCCTACCTTTCTTCCCTCGTCAGTAAATTCCTGCAAGTTTTTGTGAGAACTAAGAAAATGCAGTTAGAAACTTACGGTTATTTTTGTTATACCCATCATGGCACCTTAGTAAGGAACAGTATAATAGATTGTGTTCTAAACATAACTACAGCAAACCTGAGCCATATATCGTCTGTAGTCCAAACGAAGCTCTTGCTTGAGTTTTTGCTTCTTCTGCTCATATTCTGCTCCCAACTGCAAACTTAATCCTGAGCTCTCCTCTGGAAAAAAAAAATCTGACTTTAATCATTAATACGTGCTGCATATCACTAGCAATTCCACAGACACACAACAAACCACACCTTGCCCCATGACAATTCAAATCAAACTTTATTTGTCACATTCCTGACGATGGTGGTGGTCATAGAACCATAGGCTACACTGTACCTCTGCCAGGGTTTGGATGTCCTCTTTGAGTTGATGCCCAGTCAAATGGAGCAGCGTTCTCCTTTACAGAGTTTACATTGTCTGACTTTGTCTGTTGCAGTGGAAAAATAAAGATCATATTGGCCATTTACTTCAATCATTTATGTAATTAAATCACTGACAACATTTGAGGAAAGCTTTTAACATGAAAGTAACATTTGGCCAAACATTTGGAGTTTGCTGACCATTACTCATTATTACATTGGCACAATTACACACCTTGATTGTCATGTAAGGTGGTTCCTCCTCTTCCAAACATGCCCTCTCTTTAGCCACTTTGGCTGTATGTTCCTCCAAAAACCGATCTAGGTTATCCATTTCTGCATAAAATACAAATACATGCTCGAAATGAGGAAAAAGCTAGGATAGAGCATCCATATTTCCGTTGTTAGGCAACCAGGATACACAAAGCTAAATGGCTAACGTTAGCTAATTTGAATTACAGTCCTTGCGAATGTTAGAAAGTTGTCCCAAAACTATTTTTTTTCTTCTTCATGCAACACGTTTAGGGAAATATTAACCCAAACCAACATGGTACCTTACCGCATGAACAATCTTTGTGAAGTGCGCTATCTGAATGAATGACCATCAAGTGGTTTCGCCAGTTCAGCAGGGTCGCGAGACTTCGCACCGCCACAAGAACTTCAATACGTTTTTTTATCAGGTTGTTTTTAAGAATCGAAAATGGTGCTTCGCCACTCTAACAATAGTAACACATTGACATTATTTGGCTTTCAAATCTAAATTAAATGTACTAATTACTTTGTTTCCAAATAACAAATCAGTAAAAAGCGTCTGCATTTCAAACATTCCCCAGAAGATGTCAGTATTTCGATTTGTATCACGTCGTCTGCTGTGTTGTTTGGACTCAACCATCACGTCAATGGGTGTTTTATTGAGCTGTTGGTGAATAAAAGCATTAGTTGATTTGTTACATTTCTGGGCTAATTTGATAGTTTTCTATGTAGCTATAGTCATGAACTGAACATAAATATCACCTAATATTTTATATTTTGAAACGTGCATGTCCTCCTTTCCCACAGCATGGTACAGACCAGTGTCATGGCTCCCTGAACAAGTAGATGAGCAAGGGATACCGGTTTTTTGATTATGTTATAATTAGCTAGCTAGAGGTTTTTTTTATTCAGCGTTTGATAGCACTCTAGTTCTATCCACCTTTTTTCTCTAGTATTACTTTATATTTTAGAGAGGTAGTAAAACCAGTTTGTCAAAATGGCAGGGAGTAGCATGGCACAGAAAACATGGGAGCTACAAAACAGTATGCAGGAAGTTCAGAGCATAGATGAAATCTATAAATATGACAAAAAACAACAGCAAGAAATCCTTGCTGCGAAGCCATGGACAAAGGAGTAAGTATACATTTTATAGATTGTCAGTTGCTTTTCTTTGCAACTGCTTGCTAGTTCATTGTTGGACTGAGTTAACGTAGCTTTACCAGCTAGCTTCTAGCTAAATTGGCTAGCTAGTTAGCATGTCAACAATGGAAATCCTCCCTACATTGCTAGCTAGCTGCTAATGCTAGCTAGCTAGCTAGCTGAACTGGCAATAACAAATGCATGTCATTATAACTTACGCATAATTCACACTACTATGATTTCTGTCCCGTAGTCATCAATACTTTAAGTACTGCAAGATCTCTGCTCTGGCGCTGCTGAAAATGGTGATGCACGCCAGGTCCGGGGGCAACCTAGAGGTGATGGGACTGATGCTGGGGAAAGTGGACGGGGAGACCATGAACATCATGGACAGCTTTGCCTTACCAGTGGAGGGCACAGAGACCCGGGTCAACGCGCAGGCTGCGGCTTATGAATACATGGCTGCCTACATTGAGAATGCCAAACAGGTATTATGACTGACTCCTGGAAGGGAGGGATGTGTTTTTCGTCCTCAATGGTGCAGAAAAGGATTGATAAAACATATGATATTTTAGTGAGAACTGTTTATCACAAGAGTAACATAGTTTCAACATAGTGTCCATTATCTCTTAATGGACACTCTCTCTTCATTGACTTGATGCTGATGCCATTTGTGAACTGTCAGGTTGGTCGGCTGGAGAACGCCATTGGCTGGTACCACAGTCATCCAGGCTACGGCTGCTGGTTGTCAGGTATCGATGTCAGCACTCAGATGCTCAACCAGCAGTTTCAAGAGCCCTTTGTGGCAGTGGTGGTGAGTACAGTGAAAGATCAACCTTAGCATATAGTTCAATAGATCAATACCTGCGAAATACACATGTTTGAATTTCCATTTGCTTTCCTAAATACAGTACTTTGGTTTTCTTTTTGAATTTGCAGGTACAAAGTAATGCATGAGTAACTGAGAGGGGTGCAATTAGGTTTAGGCATCCCTTTAGTGGTTGTTGATGTATGGTAGTCGTTCACCAAGAGGCATGGGCAAATATTTGGCTTTTGTAACTGTAGATGTTATTTGCACTTGATTGGATTCGCAGTGCTCCAGTCTCAAGGGCATAGGGTAATTAAGTGTGTTCTTTGAATACACTGGCAGCAGTAGTTAAGAAAAAAACTTCACACCTGGTGGCCGGCTTGGGGTGATCTCTAGAGACTGTCTGACCTCAGAATGCATTTTCCTGTTCTACTGTATCTATTTCCCTCCCAGATTGACCCCACTCGCACCATATCTGCAGGGAAAGTCAATCTTGGCGCCTTCAGAACATATCCCAAAGTAAGAAGTAAAATGTGTTTATTGCAATTGTTTCAGTCTTTAGCTCTATTACGTTAGACAAGTTGGGTACAAAATTACTGCAGAAGATATTCCACTCATAAATACATAATATATCATTTTTGTACAGTATTTTTTACCCATACAACATGGAACACATATTTTTAAGGTTTTCTTGTATCTATAATAAATAATATTATGATTAATTGTCAATCTTGTGTTAATTGTTTCCATTCCTTAATTGGCTAATTCCTTAATGGATAGCTGGGTGTCTCTATCAAATTGGGCAAATATTTTAAGACCACATTTCCTCTCTCTAAATATCAATTTATCAATGAGTCTAATAATTGTCTGTGTTTTCAGGGTTACAAACCTCCTGATGAAGGACCCTCTGAGTATCAGACCATTCCCCTGAACAAGATCGAAGACTTCGGTGTGCACTGCAAACAGTGAGTCCTGTTGGACATTTAACTGGCAGAATGTTTAGGCACACAAATAATCTTAAGCATCATCTTGCAAATTGTCTATGTATAACCATGACAAGTTACTTCAAATAAAATGTAAAATTTAGGTTGATGTAGCCTATAAGTTCAAGTTATTATGTTTTAATAATGCCTTCGTAACACTGTGGTAAATAAAAAGGTAATATATTCTTAATTTAATTGACATTGTGTAATTATTCACTAAGTGCCATGGGATTTTGTTTGTTTAGGTATTATGCCTTGGAGGTGACTTATTTCAAGTCTTCCCTCGACCGGAAATTACTGGAGCTCCTCTGGAATAAATACTGGGTCAACACTCTGAGCTCTTCAAGTCTTCTGACGGTAAGTGTTTGGAATATAACTCTATATCAAGCAATGTTCAAGAACACTTTACAATGAGATATCTAACAATTCAATGCAGAATCAAGGAGCAGCTGGAGTAGAGGTCTTGCATATAAATGAAAATCCCTCTGTTTATTTAGATTGTTATTAATAGCCATTTTATGTTGTTTTTAAAAAAGTCTGTAAACAGATTTACAAAAATTGGTTAATTAATATGACTGAGGCCACCACGTTAACCTGCAAACAAATAATCTATGCGTTGGAGATGTGACACAGTTGTCACTGTGGTTTACTATGGATCATCTCCCTCATTGCCAGTACATTCTAGAGATTGAAAGCCCCAGTGAATTCCCATTGTGGATGCCGCCGCTCTGGCTAAACAGTCTAAAGGCAGCGGACTATCCAAACAGTGCACTCTGGGCATTCTGGATTAAGATGGATTGACTAGTTGTCAGGAATTGGCTGCTCCATTGGCAAAGGGCTTTGTCAGTGACTACACTGTTACCACAGTCTGGGCCCCTGTCATTGTCTCCTAATTACCTGCTCCATGGAAAACACGGCCTCACCTTAGGCAAACCTTTTCACGATCCCTTTTCACGGCGACTTGGCAAACCATTTAAGCCTTTATCATGTTCGGCATACTTGTATTGAATGTCTCAGTAGCGGTGAAGAAAATAGTTGGTGGTGAAATTGTGCATGAACATTCTCGTGTGTGTGTGTGTAAAGAAAGCCCACATACGGACCATAGGCTACTGCTTCCACGCACTTTGAACTTAATCGTATACTTTCGTCTGATCATACTACATGACAATATAACATATAGGTACATAATCCAATGTGTGTGACCTTATGTCCGCAGAATTCAGAATACACCACAGGCCAGGTGTTTGACCTGTCTGAGAAGCTGGAGCAGTCGGAGGCTCAGCTGGGAAGAGGAAGCTTCATGCTGGGCCTGGACACACACGACAGGAAGTCTGAGGACAAACTGGCCAAAGCTACACGAGACAGGTAAGGCAACACAGTTTAGATAATGTTTATTAGGCATTTTTGGCTAACTTATTGATTTGGCATTCAGTACCAGACCTCGGGTTATTTAGTGATTGATTCATAGCGTGATTCTCTAATATTGTCATGGTCAATAGTTTGTTGACATAGAAGCATACATCACCATATGTTTTGTTTAGGTGGAGGTATTGACCGACTGGAGTGTTGATAATTCCTCATTTACTGTTACTTTGATGATGATTGCTGATGTTATTGAAAACCGTAAACCAATGCTGTTAAACTCCACAGTAGCGAAATAAACGACTGACAAAAACAAAATCAATTGTCATTGATCTGTCTTATGATATTGTCTGATGAACACCATCAATGTAAAATCTAAATCTCTGGTCTGCTTAGGCTTTTAAGTTATCCAATATCCCTATTATTGCGATATGTTTTGCAACCATTTTGATCACAAATGATTTGTGTGTAGATGTGATAAGAATGATTAGTTACTGTTTTAGCTGGTGGCATGTCCTACCTAACTAATCAATGTCTGCTTATTTATTCAAACTGGGATTTCTTGAGTTTCTCCCATGAATGCAACACCTATCTGTTTATTAATCTGCCCGGTCTGTTGATTGATAGGTAATCTGTGTCACCTCTTCATGTCCAGAGCGAAACTTCACTTTCCTTTTTTCCCCTGGCTATTCTAGCTGCAAGACGACCATTGAGGCGATCCATGGTCTGATGTCTCAAGTCATCAAGGATAAACTCTTCAATCAAATCAACACGTCTGCCAACTAAGCCCGAAACGGCCCAAGTCGAGTTCACGCCTCGTGTGTGTGTGTGTGTGTGTGTATTACTGTGTATGTTTAGTATTTAGATTCTTGTTAGCAGAATGATCTGTCACTTATTATCTGAAGAAAGTTAGTGAATGATTGATCTCAACTTGTGTGCACGTAAATAAATAGTGGTGTTTAAAGTGTATCTACGTTCGGTATTTATTTCCTTGACTAAAGTTTTCAGTGAAGTATTCCTGAGGTTGATGAACCATATTGTTTTAACTTAATTGCTTTTCTTTAAGCATACACTAAATAATGTAGATTTCTTCTTTTTGAATGCTTGCAGACATTTGAATGGTATGCTCCTTTGGGTTCAACGTGACACAGTGCTGTTCCATTGTCATGTCCCATGGCTGCTTGGCATTGGCTGGAGTAGAGTACAACCTAACACTTTAACAAAGACCATGGTTACATATTTTTCCATTAAAAAAATCTACAACCAGTTAGCCAGTCATTTCAACTCTGGCCAATCATAGCATTACATAATGGAACAACAAACTCAAGCTACTGCATCGGCTCAAACGTAAACACTGGCTGGCATGGTCAAGATATCTCCGTGGAGTGGCTCTCGGGGCAGGTTGTCTCAATGGTACACAGTCCTTCAGGGTGATGGAGTCGTCAAGCTGCGCCGCAGCACAGAAACAGGAGCCATGCACACAAGTCTATTCACACAACCTGTCTGCTCTTCACAGCAGCTCTGGCACAGTTTCATGCAATAATACTTTTTTTTCTTGTAGTATTGTACTGGTGGGATGTATATTTTCGATGCAGCATTGCAGAGGCATTGAACCATATTTTGGGCTGATTGAATGGGTCTCTGCATTTTGTCATGTACATGGGCTTTCGGCACCAATTCTTGTAATGATTTTCTTTTTACATTATTATAGTAGGTGAAGTGTGTATCCTAATGTGGTGTTTCAGAAATAGGAAACTTATTAAATAGTGTTTAATGCAATTTGAGAATTTTGGAATTAACAAGAGTGAACAATTGGCTTCCCCTCACATGGTCCATTGAATCCACTGTAGCTAGTGGTTTTGCCAAACCATTAAGTGCATTACAGTACTGTTACTGTAAGAGGTAAGTACTGTTATGGCTAGATGCTCTACGAGTATATGGAATGTGCTTTCTTAGTAATGGTTTTACCTAATGCAAGGTTTGTAAAATGATCATTTAAATATAAGACCAGTGTTCCGTACTGAAAGCATTTGACTTAGGCCTGCATGTAAATCTTATGATCAACACCAGATGAACATTTCTATGCAACAGTGGAAACTAGTAAATGTGAATTCCAATGAAAGACAAGCATTCAATACTATTGCAATGTAAGTTACATTTATTTTCTTTAAGCATACATTAAATATGCTTCCTATTATCCAAATTGTCCATGAAACAGTGAAATTCCATCTAATTTGGTTAATTAATTGAAAATTAATTGGAATAATAAACAGGGGTGATGTAATACTGATTTAAAAAACTAACTGTAGTTCTGAGAACAGACGATTGATAAGGATAAAGATGAATAGCTATTTATCAGTAGGCCCTTATAGGCCCTGTTTACTTTGGATCTCAGAACACAATCAACAAGCATGGTGTAGTGAAGGGGGTTGGAACTCACTGGTTGCCCTAAAGGGGAGCTATGTTTGGGGGGAAATAAGGGCCCATAGCGCTACATTTCCTCCCTGCCAAGTGCTCTGCATGCATAAGTGGAGACAAGTCATTCAGTCGCAGGAAGCCCGGGCCCTGACATTATATAACAATGCACGGGTCACTGCTGAGACTCACTGAGCCAATCGCACTGTGGCCCCGGCCTGCTTGGCGCGTTATACACATTATTACTGGGAGCAATGTGATCTTTGCTGGCGAGAAGGGGAGAAGTGGGACAGCATTCAGCCCAGAAAGTTGGAGAAACTGATAAACATGGTGTTGGGTTACCTCATGTACAAGTCCGCAGGCAATAGAGGCCTGACCTCAGGGGTAGCTGCAAGATCTTTACTAAATTCACTCTGTTTTACTGTTTATGTGTGTATGTCTGTCTGCCTTTCTGTCTGTTTGACATCTTCCACACTCTTTGATCTTTATTTAACCTTTGACCTCATATAATCGTGGATCATGGACATAAAATGTTTTACATTTCACCACTGAAAAGGCAAACCAGTTTTAATTTCAGAGGTCAATACCACACAAGTAGCTGATCATTAGAAAGGTACATAAAATACTACATGATTAATGGTGTTTGAATGGAATTGTTTACTGGCTATTTCTGCAGAAAGGAAAAGTACTGAATGGAATTTAGCTTGTTTGATTCTGGCTTTCTCTATATTTATCCAATATTTATTTTTATATACTCAGCCAGAAAAGTCTGGCCCAAAGGTAATTAAGTGTGAAATGCAATCCAATTCACAAATATTTTGGATGCATATATAACAATTTGGAAGATCTAGATACAAATGGCAAAAAAATGTGGTTCACAGAGAAATGAACAATCTAAAGGAAGTGTTTTGTTTTCTTACGTGAATGCTGACTGCAGCAATAATGTAATGCACTGCACAGCCAATTCATTTCTGCCAAAGCCATGGAATTCATCTACCACTTCCTTTGTGAATTCCTATGTTTGTTCTAGATCCAGTTACGTTTGGGTTGCTTTTTAACTGAAATGTACTATAAGAAAAAGGAAATTAATTTATATCCTCAAGTTTTGGGGCACGGTAATTATTTTTCACATTAATAACGGCCTGTGTTTTGGTCATTTTTCACAAAACTCATAATCGGGGGGGAAAAAAGTTTTGTAGTTAAATATAACAGAGCGTTGACAAGAATTACATGCGTGTATACAGACAAGTAATTAGTAATGAGCACAATAGCAATCTATCTTTCTGACTGCAACTGCACATGGTGCACAATTTGATTGACGCTTGTGTAAACCATAGACACAGTTTGTAAACAGCTCATGCTCGAAAAACTCAAATAAATCCGTGTTTGTTAATTAGCGTACGTGTAAGCAATCTGTTACTATTCCAATATAGTAGAGAAAGGAAATTAACAGTATCTGCATAAAATATATATTTATTGCATAGGGAAGTATGCAGATGAGCTGCGCAGTCCTCTCAGCACGCTCAGCTGTGTTGTTCCCATGGCAACTATTCCTAACAAGGATATCCACACACGAGTGTAAACTTTCACCTCATCTCACCCCGCATCTTTAGCATTAGTCTCTTTTATCACCAAATTACAAGGACACGTGCATATACTACAGTGGTAGGTAGATTTCTATGTACTTTGAAAGACTATTTTTGGCTGGCTATCGCTGACAGCTTTGTTGAAAGGCTAAAGTTAGTTGCCTTGCTAGTGTGTTGTTTATGTCTACCGTTATCTACAGTACTAGTAACAGTTAGCTAGTTAGTTAACGTTAGTTGCTACAGAGCATTTATGTATGTGGCTTTGTGTTTATCCTGTAAGTTAACTGCTGCTTGTGTCAATTGTTTTGAACGTGATTAACTGCTGTCCGTCCAGTCCCGAGGGCTTCACTGACCTTGCAGCTGCACAGTGGAGATCTTATCTCAATCAATCAGAGGCTCTCCATGTCAACTCAGCCTCATGCCCAGAGATCAAGTTTAGAAAAGACTTGCTGTCACATTCAGATCTGTGTGTGCATGTATTTCTCTTTCAACAGAAGTGTGTGCATACCACTGGAACTGAGGCAGAGAGGAAAAGGAATAAAGTCTTGTTCAGATGGCCTGCTTGAGGAATAGATGGCCTGCTTGAGGAACAGATGGCCTGCTTGAGGAATAGATGGCCTGCTTGGGGAATACATGGCCTGCTTGGGGAATAGATGGCCTGCTTGAGGAATAGATGGCCTGCTTGAGGAATAGATGGCCTGCTTGAGGAATAGATGGCCTGCTTGAGGAATATATGGCCTGCTTGGGGAATAGATGGGCTGCTTGGGGAATAGATGGGCTGCTTGAGGAATATATGGCCTGCTTGGGGAATAGATGGCCTGCTTGGGGAATAGATGGACACCTTTAGGAATAGATGGCCTGCTTGAGGAATAGAGGGCCTGCTTGAGGAATAGATGGCCTGCTTTGGGAATAGATGGCCTCCTTGGGGAATAGATGGACACCTTGAGGAATAGATGGCCTGCTTGGGGAATAGATGGACCTAATTACCACAAATTGAGTGCCCATCCCACCTTTGCACCTCTCATCCTTTCTGGTGTAAAGCCAGTTGTGAGAATAAAAATGACCAGCTAATGCTTTTAGCAGCAGTTACCAGTACTGACTTTGACAAATGCTATCAGCTTCCTTTTATACACATTCAGTTTAATTTAGGCATAGATATATTCCACTTTACTTCAATGAGCACCTAATATCACAAATATTTCATTGAGGAAATATATATTTTTGAAAAGGACAGACATTTTCTGTGACATAACTCCAATAACATGTATTTTCCTTCTGACTCGTCTCTTTACAGCTAGTTCATGTGTTTCCCTTGTTCAGATGTTTCTGGTGGTTGTTCTGTGAGCGCTTTGCTGAAGCTGAGAAGGATCCACTCTGAAGCAGTGTCTGTAACGAGCCATCATGGTCCGCCTCACCATGGATCTGATTGCCAAATCCAGCAACCATTTCAAAAACAAGAGAAGCTACTCCCTCCCAAAGTACCTCAAGAAACTCACTCATCTGAACTTCTCCAACAGGAACATAGAGGACATTGTAAGTATGATATCACAAGACATACTACAGTTACCTAAATTAAAATAGGCTAGCTATGTTTTGTTTCTGTGCTTCTCTCTTTTAGCTTCTAATGGTAGGGATTAGGGATGCACCGATATGACATTTTTGGCCGATACCGATATCCAATATTTTCCTTGCCAAAAAAAACGATACCGATAACCAATATAAACATTTTTAGGGGCCTTTTATGTATTCTAGTACAGTTAAATAGTTGAAACGCACACACACACACACACACACACACACACACACTGACCAAAAAGTTATTTTGTTGGCATTTACGTATGTCCCCATTACCAGTAAAACATCATCAAAACCTATTTCTTTCACTTACTTGCTCATGCACAGAGATCAAGTTTAGAAAATACTTGCTGTCACATTCAGATCTGTGTGTGCGTGTAATTCTCTCTCAACAGAAGTGTGCGCATATCACTGGAACTGAGGCATGTGTGCATACCACTGGAACTGAGGCATGTGTGCATACCACTGGAAATGAGACATAGAGGAAAAGGAAGTCTTGTTTAGATGGCCTGCTTGAGGAATAGATGGCCTGCTTGAGGAATAGATGGCCTGCTTGGGGAATAGATGGACACCTTGAGGAATAGGTGGCCTGCTTGAGGAATAGATGGCCTGCTTGGGGAATAGATGGCCTGCTTGAGGAATAGATGGCCTGCTTGGGGAATAGATGGACACCTTGAGGAATATATGGCCTGCTTGGGGAATAGATGGCCTGCTTGGGGAATAGATGGCCTGCCTGGGGAATAGATGGACACCTTGAGGAATAGATGGCCTGCTTGAGGAATAGATGGTCTGCTTGAGAAATAGATGGCCTATTCAACGAAACAAGGGCTGTTTCGTTGTTCATTTGTTCAGGCGTTTCATTCTCAACCAGGATTTCATCACACATGTCAAGCAGTGAAGTTTCAGCTCTGTCTGTCCGTGGCCTCTCTTCCTCTGTGCCCACTGTCACTGTGTCCGTTTCCATCTTGTCCAGCTGTCTGTGTAACATTTCACGTAAACCCTGTTTCTTGCCTGCATCGAAGTAGCGGTCCTTGTTCCTAGCATCGAGCATGGTGGCGACGCGGTAAAGAGGCTCAGAGAGAATACCACCGAATCACTTGTTCACAGCCTCGACTACTTTTGTAAAGTTAACCCCACGGTCTGTCTGCAGTTTTGTTGAGCAGGCGTTTCAGTGCCATGACAGAGGGTTAGCTTATTTCTCCAGTCAGTTGTTCAAATGGTGCTAGGAGTGTGTTCATGTTTCCAAGTTTTAAACATGTTTTCAAATGCCATTGAAATGGCAGCAGTAGAATGAGAACCAGCACATTCTTGAGCATGCAATACAGCTCTCCTCAGTACGAAATCCTCGTTGACCCACTGTGCTGGCAGACTCAGCATGATCATGGGGCTGCCGTCGCTGATCCAAATGTCAGTCGTGAAGCTAATAGCAGTGACGCCCATAGCAAGTAGCTCATAGATGTGCGTTTCAACAATACTGTGTAACTCTGGTAGGGCAACATCTGAAAAATAGCGCCTACTTGGTATTGTGTACCGGGGCTCGAAGTGCTCGACCAGTCGGCGAAAGCCAACATCATCCACGACAGAGAATGGTTGATTGTCAAGTGCAATGAATTCCATTATGTTGGCGTTAATAGATTTAATCTTTGAGTTGTCTCGCTGAAATGTTCTTAGTCTTTCAAATGACTGCTCAACTTGAACTTGTTTAGTTGTTGGAAGTGTGCGCTTAGTATTTTTCTGCTTTTGTTCTGTGTAGCGCTGTGTATTTTTCGTGGTGTCATTACGTCATCTAGAGGAAAAAGAAATGCACACCTGTTCAGGTGAGGTGCTGGCTAGTGGAGTGGAAAACTTGAAAATAATGGAGAGCCGCACACTCTAAGAGCTCAGATGCTACCCTGATGAAGACAGCTAGCCTGTCAAAACTTTGGACATGACATTTTTGCATCTGAGCTCTTAGAGTGTGCGTCTCTACTTTATTTTCAAGTCATTACTTCATCTACCTACGTTATATAGGTATGCACGTCATCTACCTACGTTATATGGGTATGCACGTCATCTACCTACGTTATATAGGTATGCACGTCATCTACCTACGTTATATGGGTATGCACGTCATCTACCTACGTTATATGGGTATGCACGTCATCTACCTACATTATATGGGTATGCACGTCATCTACCTACGTTATATAGGTATGCCCGTCATCTACCTACGTTATATAGGTATGCACGTCATCTACCTACGTTATATAGGTATGCACGTCATCTACCTACGTTATATAGGTATGCACGTCATCTACCTACGTTATATGGGTATGCACGTCATCTACCTACGTTATATGGGTATGCACGTCATCTACCTACGTTATATAGGTATGCACGTCAGATTTGAAATCAGTTTTGCACATCGGCGTTAAACTAGACATTGGGCCGATGTTGGCATTTTTAGCTAATATCGTCCATTTCTGATATGCTTACCGATAAATCGTGCGTCCCTAGTAGGGATATTATGTTTGTTTGTTGCAGGACGATCTCTCCATGTGCAGAAACCTCACAGTCCTCTACCTGTACGACAATCAGATCAGCCAGATTTGCAACCTGGGTTTTGCCTCCAACCTCACTCACCTATACATGCAGAACAACAACATCACTCACATAGATAACCTCTCCGGCCTGCAGAAGCTCTCCAAACTGTGAGTAGGAGCTTGTCCAGTTTAAATGGATACATACAGATTTTGGCAATGAAGCCCGTTATCTTCTTCCCTGGCGATAAATGAACTCGATGATACCATTTTTATGTCGCTGCGTGCAGTTTGAAGGAAGTTGCTAACTAGCGTTAGCACAATTTCTAACTAGTGTTAGCACAATAACTGGAAGTCTATGGCAACAGCTAACATGCTAGCTGTTCCTGTAGACTTCCATTCACTGTACTTACGCTACTTAGTATTGGCTTGTGAAATTCTCTCTAAATTCCTTCATACTGGACTAAGAGGTCAAATCCAGAAGTTCATCTATCTCTGGGGAAGTAGATAAAGTGTTTAATTGACAAAATCCCAAAGTATCCCTTTAAATGTATGACGTCTGTGGTAAAGCTTTGGAGATATATTCAACTGTCTCTGACTGTCTGTGTGCATGTGTCCATGTTTCTCCATTCGCCCATGTTTTTGTCTTGGCGTGCATGTGTGTATATCTCTTACGTTTGTGTGTGTGTGTGTGTGTGTCTCTCTCTGTGCCATATCAGGTACCTGGGGGGAAACAGCATCACGGTGGTGGAGGGGTTAGAGGAGCTGGGGGAGCTGAAGGAGCTCCACATGGAGGGCCAGAGACTCCCCAGTGGAGAGAAGCTGCTCTTTGACCCCAGGACTCTCCTCTCCCTCGCTGTAAGACACACTAAAGCTTACTGTATGCTTCCCAGTCTAAACAGTGTGCGCATATATTCTAAATACATTTTGTAACATTTATGTTCGTTTTTGTGTTCGGCAGCATTTGGCAGGTTTTTTTAGCTGTTCGAGCACACATTTTTTCTTGAGGCAAGCCGAAGTTCTGTAGCCGAAGTCTACGCCCCTTCGTTGGTGATTGATCAACAGTAGGGATTCTTCAATGACGTGTTGGTTGTCATTCAACGAGATATGACTAGTTTTCATGCACACTTTTTCACTTGAGAAATACTGCACCGAACATCTTAGATGAAAAATTGCACGACTAAGACAGATTCCTTGATTTATCTTAGATCGATTCGGACTATTTTGAGGAAGTGTAGCTGTATGTTGTTGCTAGGCCATCTCAAGAGGGACAAAAAGTCATATTGGCACTTTTTTCTTGTTTTTCAAGAAAATTTATTTTTAAGGGAGTATGCGAGGCACAGACGTTCGCTTTGCCTAGCCGAGTTCTGCTAGGAGCAAGACAAACCTAGTACGCAGACGCCTTAACACAATAAGACCATATACGTATGTTCACGACCTGCATTATGTGCTTGTCTGGCAAAGGTCTATCAGATTTCCATAAGGCCAGTGGTCCCTGTAAAGGTGGTATTATACTGGGTTTGATGATGTCAAAGAGAGCTCTGTGTCACTTTCTGGTCTCACAGATCAACCATGGCTGTTTACTCCTCGGGCCCTGGATAAACAAACTGCAAATCTCACGTTTTTTTGTTTATTTTGATAATTAAAGAAATTGCAGTGTAAATGTTAAAGCTCCCACTTTTTATCAACGGCTCTAGTTAAAGGGACTGAAACTAAGACGAGTATCAAATTTCAACAGCAGTATTTACAGTGCCTTGCGAAAGTATTCGGCCCCCTTGAACTTTGCGACCTTTTGCCACATTTCAGGCTTCAAACATAAAGATATAAAACTGTATTTTTTTGTGAAGAATCAACAACAAGTGGGACACAATCATGAAGTGGAACGACATTTATTGGATATTTCAAACTTTTTTAACCAATCAAAAACTGAAAAATTGGGCGTGGAAAATTATTCAGCCCCCTTAAGTTAATACTTTCTAGCGCCACCTTTTGCTGCGATTACAGCTTTAAGTTGCTTGGGGTATGTCTCTATCAGTTTTGCACATCGAGAGACTGAAATTTTTCCCCATTCCTCCTTGCAAAACAGCTCGAGCTCAGTGAGGTTGGATGGAGAGCATTTGTGAACAGCAGTTTTCAGTTCTTTCCACAGATTCTCGATTGGATTCAGGTCTGGACTTTGACTTGGCCATTCTAACACCTGGATATGTTTATTTTTGAACCATTCCATTGTAGATTTTGCTTTATGTTTTGGATCATTGTCTTGTTGGAAGACAAATCTCCATCCCAGTCTCAGGTCTTTTGCAGACTCCATCAGGTTTTCTTCCAGAATGGTCCTGTATTTGGCTCGCTCCATCTTCCCATCAATTTTAACCATCTTCCCTGTCCCTGCTGAAGAAAAGCATGCCCAAACCATGATGCTGCCACCACCATGTTTGACAGTGGGGATGGTGTGTTCAGGGTGATGGGCTGTGTTGCTTTTACGCCAAACATAACGTTTTGCATTGTTACCAAAAAGTTCAATTTTGGTTTCATCTGACCAGAGCACCTTCTTCCACATGTTTGGTGTGTCTCCCAGGTGGCTTGTGGCAAACTTTAAACAACACTTTTTATGGATATCTTTAAGAAATGGCTTTCTTCTTGCCACTCTTCCATAAAGGCCAGATTTGTGCAATATACGACTGATTGTTGTCCTATGGACAGAGTCTCCCACCTCAGCTGTAGATCTCTGCAGTTCATCCAGAGTGATCATGGGCCTCTTGGCTGCATCTCTGATCAGTCTTCTCCTTGTATGAGCTGAAAGTTTAGAGGGACGGCCAGGTCTTGGTAGATTTGCAGTGGTCTGATACTCCTTCCATTTCAATATTATCGCTTGCACAGTGCTCCTTGGGATGTTTAAAGCTTGGGAAATCTTTTTGTATCCAAATCCGGCTTTAAACTTCTTTACAACAGTATCTCGGACCTGCCTGGTGTGTTCCTTGTTCTTCATGATGCTCTCTGCGCTTTTAACGGACCTCTGAGACTATCACAGTGCAGGTGCATTTATACGGAGACTTGATTACACACAGGTGGATTGTATTTATCATCATTAGTCATTTAGGTCAACATTGGATCATTCAGAGATCCTCACTGAACTTCTGGAGAGAGTTTGCTGCACTGAAAGTAAAGGGGCTGAATAATTTTGCACGCCCAATTTTTCAGTTTTTGATTTGTTAAAAAAGTTTGAAATATCCAATAAATGTCGTTCCACTTCATGATTGTGTCCAACTTGTTGTTGATTCTTCACAAAAAAATACAGTTTTAGATCTTTATGTTTGAAGCCTGAAATGTGGCATAAGGTCGCAAAGTTCAAGGGGGCCGAATACTTTCGCAAGGCACTGTAATAGAACCAATATAGAACCAAAGCAATCTGGTGAACCATTTTACAGGTGTACTCAAGGGACAATAATATATACTGGTTGTAAATATTATTCAAGTAGTTTTTCAAATGTTTCACTTATCTTTGCAGGAATCTCTAGGTGTCTTGAATATCAATAAGAACAACATAGATGATGTCAGAGATCTTACCATTCTAAAGAAACTCACACATTTCTTTGCTGCAGACAACCAGCTACAGGACATGCAGGTAAGAGCTCCTACATTTCCTCATAAAAAAAAAACTACCACTACTGATGGAGTTAGCTAATACCAGTCACTACTTACTCTACGTGACAAAAATGTAAACTGTGAGCGTACCGTGCAATCTAAAAAGAACCCCCACCACATCACAGAAACGATGTGTGCCGTGATGTATTCAAATCAACACGCTGACTATAAGCAGATCAGGGTAACATGAACATAGGAGCGCTGCTCTCTGTAAGTGATGTGTGAAATGATATGGAGAGCAGGGTGCTAAAGAACCAAATCCTGCAAATCCCGCCTGAGGTTCACAGTCTCTGCGACTCGCACAAGGTCAGAATTATTCAACAAATCAGCCGCCTGGTCCCCCAGGACCGCCTTCGCTGACAGCTTTAAACAAGCGCAAGTTTCTCTCCTTCCTTAGGAGGCTGATTTTTCCTCTTTCTCTGTGAGTACAGCATTTGATACCTCCTCCCCAGCAGCACCACTAAACTTGATGGGAGATTCATTTGAAGCAGAGATATGGTTTCTGTTCAATGTGTTGACCTTGAAAAACGACCTGCTGTGCGTTCCTGTGGCTCCACTTCTGAGGAAAATAATTGTTCTCTCTCTCTATGGATCTGAAAGGCTGGATGGTTGAATTCTTTTTAAAAGGATGTCTCTTCATCCATGCTATAATATCACTTTGGGACACAGCATTGAAGCACAATGTTAGCGTGGGTAACATTGGCACTCAACACAATGATATTCCACTGAGCAGAGCAATTCTGCAGGTAATTGTTGTACATGTGTCAGAGGGAGCTCTCATGTTCTCATATTTAGTGGATATCTCCTTTAATTTATACAACCCCTCTGCCATTATTGATCCTGCAAAGACAGCACCGTGAAGGATCAATCCCGCCTTCAACCCAGTGTGGTCAGAATCCCGAGGAAGCATTATAGATTTTTAAAATATATTATGACAGGCAGTCAGCCAGGGTGACAAATGGGCTGGTATCTACCGAGGCTGTTCACACGGCACGGGGTAGAGAGGACCAGAGAGGACGGACTAATTTAATCGCTGGTCAAATACAGGTTCGTAACTGGCCTATCATTAAATCCAGTGAGAAACCTGGGCCCAGCAGTTTAGCGCCGTGCAGTGCTCGTCCAGTCCGGGCTGCTCTAGTCTCTGCGCTCCCGCAGGGGATGCAATTTGGCGCTGAGCCACTCCTCGCAAAGGCCCTTGTGAGTGACAGCCCTGACACGATCATTTATCAAAGCCTGGGAGCGCGCCGCACCAAAGGGGTCCCCTCTGAACTGATTGCAGCGCGGGCTGGAAAAGTGGAAGCGCTTTGGCCGAGACAGGAAGGCAATGAACAATCAGAGCGCGTCCAGAGAGTATACATATTTCCAGGCTTGGATTAATGTGCCTTTAGATAAACACACATTGCAGGACAGGCAACACGCTAGAGGAGCCCTTGGAAGGCGCCCGCAGGGAAAACCTGTTAGTCACACAACAACATTGTTTAAATGTTGTTGTTTTTTTAAACTGCTGACGTGTTGTTTACACATTTTCCCTTGGATTTTTCTCTTGGCAGTGCTACCTTTGAATTATGTATTCGATTTTTTTAGTTGATAGTATGATTTTCTCACTGGAGAGTGGTTTGTTGATTACGTTAATTATATGACATCTTAGTCATTGTGGAAAGTACAGTCCGTAGACGCATTATAAATGGGATACTATAGAGTGTTCCATTTTCACTTCCTCAAAGATCAAAGTGCCATTTTGTTTCCCACACTTTGTCATGTAAAGACTACAGAGACTCTGCAATATAGTGTCCGACACCTTTACATGTGTAAGTACAGTATGTAAAGCGTAAGTCTCTCTGTATTTTTCTTGTATTCTATTTAGGATATAGAGTTGGTGTTCAGCCAATGGCCTCAGCTGCATCGAATGGATTTGAGTGGAAATCCTGTGTGCCACAAACTCAAGTACAGAGACAGGCTGATAACTGTGTGCAAAAGCCTGAGTGAGAAAATAGTAGTGTACATCCACCTAATGATCATAGGAATTTCATTATGCATTTCACATTAAATGATTTTTCAATAACTAATGCCTTTTATGTAATTCTCTACAATTACAGAAAATATATCAGCTCTATAACACACAGGACATAATTTAATTGTAGACGATGATAATGTTGTTTTTGTAGACGAACTTGATGGGAAGGAAATTAATGAGTTGTCCAGGCAGTTCCTGATTAACTGGAAAGCGTCGAAAGACGCCAAGAAAAAACTGAAAGATGAAAGAATCATGACAGGCCAGATCACCTATCCCTTTACTGGTAAGATAATGTACTGTTATATATTTTTACATCATTCTGCTAGAGACATATACAAATATCTAAGAAATATTTAAAAAGTTGCACTCACTTTGCACTTTTGAAACGTGCATATCCCATGTTACAGCCTCACAAACGTTGCTCCAAGGCGCACAACGCTCTCCCTACTCTGGTCCTGCTGTCTGTATGTCCGAAGTATCGTTAGAACTGTGACAAGGTGTATGTATGACTTGCTTTGTATGACTCACTTTGTTTGTGTTGCAGCAGACTTCCACATGGGCCCCCATCCTTCATCCAAATATAACTGTACCAACGTCCTGGGAAAGAGGAATCCTCCGGGGTGTGGGAGACCCAGCAGGAAGGTCCGCTCAGAACACTCACAACTGGACAGCGCAGCAATGAGGTGCCGTAACAATCTATAGTCCTATCACCCAGTGCAGCAGCAAAGGTTTTCACATCAAGATATCATCAATGCCTGTCACCAGTACAATCAATACAAAATGTTTTATTTGGTCATGTATTGTTACAGACAGTCTTATTACATCCATATGGGACACAAAAGAAACATTCAGTGTTTTTAGACTTTTCAATATGAAAGATTTAGAATACAGTGGCTCTTCCACCCATGTCTGATCATTGATTAATTTCTTATTTAATTCAGAACAAAATTAGAGGCAAATGTATATTGTATCTCAGTTGAATTAAGTGATTTTAACATCAAGACGTTTAACTTAACTGCTTGTTTCCTTCCATTTGTATATACATGCTTGAGGAATGGCCTGCTATTAATTAGTCAAATGCTCTTCTTTCTTTTCATGCAAATAAATAGTTGCCTTCCCTGCTGTCGGCCTGTTGTTGACCATCAGTATCATATGAACAGTTCATTCAGGGCTTCCTCTTTAATAGCCAATTTACATATATTGTTTTCTACTTTTTCATACCACTCAAATATGAAGTATGAAGATCACTTACTAGTCAGCTCTCTCTCTCTGTTCTCCCAGGCCACGGAACGTGAAGATCCCAGTGAGTGCGGGGCTGCTTAGTGATGTGGCCGACAATGCTAAAGTCTGCGGCCTGTAAGACGGACATGCCAGCTCTGCTAACACACATTCACTCTGGTGACCCTCTAACACACACGCACACCTAATATACACTCTGGTGACCCTCTTACATTCACTCTGGTGACCCTCTCACATTCACTCTGGTGACCCTCTAACACACACGCACACATAATATACACTCTGGTGACCCTCTCACATTCACTCTGGTGACCCTCTAACACACACGCACACATAATATACACTCTGGTGACTCTCTCACATACACTCTGGTGACCCTCTAACAACACACACACACACACACATAATATACACTCTGGTGACCCTCTCACATACACACACACACACATAATATACACTCTGGTGACCCTCTCACATTCACTCTGGTGACCCTCTCACATTCACTCTGGTGACCCTCTAAACACACACACACACACATAATATACACTCTGGTGACCCTCTCACATACACTCTGGTGACCCTCTAACACACACACACACACACACATAATATACACTCTGGTGACCCTCTCACATACACACACACACACACATAATATACACTCTGGTGACCCTCTCACATTCACTCTGGTGACCCTCTAACACACACACACACATAATATACACTCTGGTGACCCTCTCACTTACACTCTGGTGACCCTCTAACACACACGCACACATAATATACACTCTGGTGACCCTCTCACATACACTCTGGTGACCCTCTAACACACACACGCACACACACATAATATACACTCTGGTGACCCTCTCACATACACACACACACACACACACACATAATATACACTCTGGTGACCCTCTCACATACACTCTGGTGACCCTCTAACACACACACACACACACATAATATACACTCTGGTGACCCTCTCACGCCTAAACTTTACCTTACACATAACACATAGCCAGTGCTTGACTTGGGCAGGAGCTCACTAGAGCTGAGTACCAGCACCTAAAATGTTCTACTGATTGAGCTCCTGCATCTCTTATAGAATATTAACTAGAAACTATTGTGGAACTCCTGCAACTAAATATAAACAGTTCCGGGACCCAAAATGATTACCGGCACCTATTCCAGCCCAAGTCAAGCACTGCACATAACCTCCCACTGCTATCACCACACATCAGGGTGGACCTGACCCCTGACACACTCAATACGAAAGAGTCTACACTATGGTCTGTCACTGTCAGGGACTGATGGACTGCAGTAGAGGCACTTTATGGTCATAATATATGTACTACCTTTGAAGTCTTCTTAAAATATTATGACAGAACAATAGCTGCCCTATAAAAACAGTGTCTGATATTATATCAATTTTTTTTTTGGCCTTTGCCTGTTTGATGTTTGTTTTGTGTACCTGAGTGGACTTGATAAGAATTTTACAATACCTGGATTTTAGAGTGTAAGATCTGATGTGTTTATTTATGAAATGACTGAATGCCAAAGAATGGTGTTTGGGTGTTTCCATGCTGGGAAGTACAACTCACTTCATACAAATGGCTTTATTGGATTTTTACAAATACCATTTTCACCAATTTGGAAGTTATATCCCAGAACTCTATGTCAAATAAGTCCACACTGTAAACCCAATCTGAGTTTGTGTTTTATACAAATTAAATTACTTTAAAAAATAACAATTTGAGTATAACCGCTATCTGTGTCCTTGATAGTGTAGTTTGTCTTTTTCCCCCTGCTGTATTAATGATATGTTTTGTGGGACATCGACGTGCGTAATGATGTCAGATATGCACTTAATTTCCCAGCATTGTCATAAATTATTATTGTAGAATAAATGGTGAAGGTTTTAATTGGAACAGGAACCTTCTTGTTTTTATTTTATTTTTTTTAAACAAAATAGTCATTGCAGAGCATCATATTATTTGACAAAAAAGCGTGATAGCCTAATGTCACTCCTTGCAGTCACTCCCTCATAATGTGGAAATAATACTCGCTGAGAGAGGAGTAAAATTGCTTTGGTTATTGTATTATCCCCTGTCTAAATTCACCCCCGAGCGTCTAAATGTGTTTTTAAAGACATGTCGGAGTAACCCCTGAAAGATGTGGGGTAATTAAGGAACGAAGCTTACTTAACCCTCTTTGCTTTACCTCATAATTAGTAGCCCGGAGCAATACTGTTACTCCATCCTTACAAAAACATTTTTTATTAAGAACAGTCTGAGGATATGCATGTTATGAATAATTCCATTAATTAATTTGCCGACATCTCCGTTTTCTGACCCTGGAAATCAGAGTGATTAATTTATGAGTCTCGCAAGTATTTCCCCATACATGCCTGTTGATTGCACTGTTTAGAGTTTATTTATTAGCTGTTTAATGGAAATTATGTGGAAATGTAATGGAAATTGTGACCTGCAACTCAAGGCACTCTGGCAATTAGTCAATTTTGCATATCACCTTAACCCTAGTCTTCTTGTCATCATGGTCTGTTGCAACCATTGGAGTCTGCAACAAGTATTAGTACCAAAATATTAGGGACTGTTTATTTGGGCAGGTACCTGATATAGGCCTCTTGTAGCCTATGACAGAGCACTTGGGTAGGAAGGCAGGTAGGCTAAGGCATATAATCAGTTCATTACCCATATGATGTTAATAACACAGATGTCCCCTCTTTATTGATGTGACCAAAGGCTATGACAAAAATACATGGTTTGGGGAGAAGTACCGTCCCCCAAAATGAGTTTGCTAGAAGAAAAACGTCTCCGGCGTTGAAAAGAGGTCTCTCCACTCTCCCCTTCGACAGAAACATGTTGCGAAAGGGAAAAGAACAGTAAGTCTCTCCCACTGGCAGGGAGTCTTAAGGGCTTGTGATTAATTACTCTGGAGTGAAAAAGTTGTCAGCTCTTTGTGTATGCAATAAATTAGAGGCTCCTCAGGTGAGCGCTACGTACGTGGACATCCCCACTGCGCACCTTCTTCCACGACCGCGCCTCTTTATAAAGATTATCCGGACTTGGAGCGGCACGACAACTTTTCTCCATCTCGTATTGGAGCAGCAGTGGAGTCTGTGGTGCACTATAGATTCTCTTCGCATTGCCTTTATGTCGTTACTCAAGACAAAGCTTTTGGGTAAATTTGAAGGTAAGCTCTCCATATTTTCATTGACGTCATGGCTTGGAATACCTTCAAAGTAATATTATTTTGTTTCAGAGGGTGTTTTGATTTCTTGATAACAGCATCATCATCAAGCAGAGTCGGTTATGTAAACATATTAAGTTACGCTGTGAAACTAGGCCAATGATGGAACATGCACAATAATTGGTAACGATTTACATTAGTCTGCATCACACCAAATAATGATTAAATTGCCACATATATAGTAATAGTGCTATTTATGATAAAATTCGCATTCTTATGTCAAATTGAACTTGGGAACGCAGCCTTCTTAGGTTAAGCACACGTTGGCCTCAATGTGATTATTTTTCCGTTTTATTGCAATAATGAAGGAACAATTAAATGCGATGATACAAATTCATCACAATCATTTTGCAATGTTGTTATGCCATGTTGATAGTGAAAATGTAGCTTAATGAATGCTTTATATGTGTAATGTAAATTGACCAATAGGCATAATTGGATACATAATTTGTTTCAATACAGACGTTCCACTAATCTTTTTCTAAACACATGAATATTCAATGGAATGTTTAGTCATACACAAGTTCAAAGTGCAAACACATTTCAAGGCAAGGATGAAGATTTTGTATGCCTTTATTTATTTTCAGCAACCTACGTGGCCTGTTACAGATCTAATGCATTTACGCACACTAATCTACTGGTGAATAGGCCTACATTAACGTTATATTTTTTTTGTAGGCAAATCTAAGAATTATTCAAAAAAATTAAATACAGATAACTTGTTTTCTTTCAATCTGGGTGTTTTCAGTGTGTTTAGAAATTAGACATCTGGAAATGTACATTCATCAACAAGACATTTGTTACCCGTCAGGTTAATAAGTGCTCCCTATGGTTGGAAGACAGACGATCCGCATGGATAGTGGAAATGGCCCAGTGACAGTTATGGATGAGAGTCCCACATCTAGCCCCAGCCCCAGTCCTGACATGCTGACCACCGACAGTCGGCGTCCAGAGGCCCTGCAGCTCTCCAGGGTGGTCCAGGCCGGTGGGCTCTGTGGCAGAGGACGGCCGGCAGCAACCAACGCAGCGCGGGAGAGGAGTCGAGTGCAGACCCTGAGAAGCGCGTTCCTTGAGTTACAGAGGACTCTGCCGTCGGTGCCACCCGACACCAAACTGTCCAAGCTCGACGTGTTGATTTTGGCCACCACGTACATTGCCCATCTGACTCAGACCTTGCAAGAGGAAGGGATGGATGAGGGAGATAGCACTAGACAAACAGAGGCCTTACGCTCGCTAAAAGGTGATGGTTACCTGCACCCTGTGAAAGTAAGTAGACCCGGCCATTACATTTAGATTTTTAATTGATTTCGAAATGACATTTGAAACTAACCTGCCAAAGTGTTTCTGTGTGTAATAATTGTGTTGTGGTGCGATAATTGTATTTTCAGCTCTATTCGATATACCACATAATGGAATAAAAAATCATGATAATATAAAAATAGTAGGCTAATAATAACAACAATAATCATAATTTACATTAAATTAACATTCAAATCGAGCATAAGATAACTCTGGTCTAAGGCCTAAGTGATGATACCCTAATTATGAACATGAGATGGTCAATCATGCAGGCATAAAATGCATTTAATAATGCACCACTTTTTATATCACACAGATCTTTAACACGAATAGGCCTCATCGTATGATTAAATATTAATTCAATGATATAGAGCGGAATTGTTATTATTGGTTATTGAAAGCACCAATTTGCACCATAAATGATGTTCAATTAAATATTTAAAGCAATATCTTACACAATTTCTCATTTCAGGTGCATTGAAATTAGTCAACTGCACTCACTAGAGGACTTGTTCTCTTTTTATCTCTACAGAAGTGGCCGATGCGATCCAGGTTATACGTCGGAGCCAGCGGTCAGTTTCTGAACAATTCAAAACAGACAGAAAATCGAGGTGAATCATCGTCAACCTCAAGGACATAAATCTTTCCATTGCATAAGGAACTTCTCATTCAGACGACCATTAATTATGAAGACTCTTTCAGCAGAATCCACCCATGAGGACTTTTGAAATGAATAGCAGACCGTGGTTCGTCGCCTGACATTATACTTTTTATTCATCAAACAATTGAAGTATCTGCTTTTGACGTGTCATATCATGTAAAGGGGGCAGTCACGAGACAGTCAACTCTTTCAATTGTAGGAAACACATTGTAAATTAATATATTATGGGATTTATGGATATAACATTTGAGAAAGCCTAAATAGTGTTTCTCTGTTGTTATTTTGGCCTTGCTCTGCTCTGTTTTCTGCAGTTATGTACTTGTTGGAGGTATTACCGTGTATACTTTTATTTTAAATTCCATGGGTAATGATCTTTCGGGCTTGACTTGTTGGCTATGCACTTTCAGTTAAAACATTTGCACTAAATGCATGTGTGAATAACTTAACATCTGTCATGTGAAGTGGTCTGTCAGAATCTCAACAATGGTAGGAGCCTCTTCATCTCCCCTTCTTTCTTACGGGAATGGTTGTAAATGTGTTTGTTGAGAATGGCTTGAGAAATAAAAAGAATGACATGTCTCCCACTCCGTAGGTTGTAAATACGTTTACTGAGATGTATTAGTTGTAAGTGAATAAACATGTTCTCTCATTGAAGACAAGCTATATCTTTTAACAATCAAGAGGGATTCCATTTTATTATTTGCCTAAAAAGGAATGAGTAAACATTCTTTGGCAATATGACTTTTTTTGCATGCATGTGCCGACTCACATAAATATATTACACTGGAAAAAAATAGAAACGCCACATTTAAAGTGTTGGTCCCATGTTTCACGAGCTGAATTTAAAAAATCTCACAAATGTTCCATACTGTAACGATCTGGGTGTAGTGGGTGCGAAGTCAGGTGCAGGAAACAGAGAGTTCAGGGTAGTGCTATTTAATGCACAAACGGCGAATATCAGCCACCCCACGAAACACAGGGAGCACACAAAACAAATGCCCCAAACACGGGGACTAAAACAGTCCAGAGAAAAACCCACGCTCGGCAACCACGTTAACCTCCAACGTGCACACAAGCAACACAAACAATCCCGTACAAAGAGCAGGCGGGCCTACTGGTTAACATAGCCCGACTAATCAGCCTACACACAAAACAGGTGAAACCAATGAACAGAAAGGGGGAAAAGGATCCGTGGCAGCTAGTAGGCCGGTGACGATGACTGCCGAGCGCCACCCGAACAGGAAGTGGAGCCACCTTCGGTAGGAGTCGTGGCACAGACATACAAAAAGCTTAAGTTTTGTGCACACATTTGTTTACATCCCTGTTAATGATAATTTCTCCTTTGCCAAATTAATCAATCCACCTGATATGTGTGGCATATCAAGAAGCTGATTAAACAGCATGATCATTACACAGGTGAACCTTGTGCTGAGGACAATAAAAGGCCACTCTGAAATGTGCAGTTTTGTCACACAACACAATGCCACAGATGTCTCAAGTTGAGGGAGCGTGGAATGTCCACCAGAGTTGTTGCCAAAGAACTGAATGTTAATTTCTCTGCCATAAGCTGCCACCAACATCGTTTTAGAGAATTTGTCAGTACGTCAAACCGGCCTCACAACCGCAGACCGCGTGTAATCACGCCAGCCCAGGACCTCCACATCCGGCTTCTTCACCTGCAGGATCGTCCCAAGTAGGTGGCCTGGCTGCCAAGTGGGTGGGCTTATGCCCTCCAAGGCCCACCCATGGCTGCTCCCCTGCCTAGTCATGTGAAATCCATAGATTAAGGCCGAATGAACTTATTTCAATTGACTTTGAAACGGTTGCATTTTGCATTTATATTTTTGTTCAGTGTAGTTAAATATATTTTACATAATAGTTGTGTCTTAGAATGTCTAATGTCTTAGAAGGCTTCTTGATAATCATGCTTTGGTGGTTTTTATTAGACCTGTTATGTATTTTACACAAATGCACAATTTTGCAACCAAAACACACTCCTCATAAAACATTTTTTTTTCATGTCATGGCCATAATTATGCAAGGCACATACATGGAATGTATCTTTATAGGCCCTAAGCCTATTCATAATACAAAAGTGTGTTTTATAGTGTGACTATAGGCCACTTTTGAGATAATTCAGGCATTATGAAGTTGAAATCGAATTGACCGAGATCAATTTATAAAGTCCACTTTTATGTCTTCAGACACCGTTACACTGCTGAAATGTGCAAATTGGAGACTTAGCCTAATAATTCAAAAGAATAACTAAAAAAACTGTCTCTCTTGATGAAACTGGGTGTATTCAGAGAGGATGAGGCTAAGTGATGGGTTTTACTCTCCCCAAATCTGTTCACGAAGTGAGGAATTTCTGTGTGGAAGTCAATGAGCGTCAAAATTATTCAACAAAACATTTAATTGGTCATTTGCTATGTGAGAATTATTTGATCGAATGGAAGTTTGGAAATGGTTAGGTTGTTATGAATGCACTGATATAAGTGGACGCAGGTATTGGAGTTGTGTCTGTTGTCTTAGAGATAAATTGAGGACTCATCACGGATATAACCAGTTTTAGCATGGACATTGCCATTGAGGGCTTCCACCATTTTAAAGTAGTCAACTGGGTGGGGATTGCTATGAGTTATGCTATGAGTTGGGAGCAATCAGCCAATGAAGAAGAAGAAAATGGCACTGCCCATGCTGTCACAGACGCTATGATGGCACAGATACAAAGATGAGTCCAATTCTGTTGGTCAAACACCTATCTGCCTTTTCATTGGTCCCACCTGATCTCGCCGGTCACTTAACTATAACTATGTCACTATAATAGACCATCTTTGGTGTAGTGTGATTTTGGTAGGGTTACTATCTGGGATCCTTGGGGCATCCATACCGTAACTCTAACTTTACTTTCTAATTTTCCTAAATCTAAACCCGTTCAATTTCAACGGGGAAACGTCAGACATGGGAAGTCCCAAGGATTAGTGCTTGTGTGACGTGAGCTCAGACTGCGCATGTCAATAAAGACAAACTGGAAGTCCTTTTCTCTCTCTCTCTCTGGAAGAAGAACGGAGGAGGACGCATGGAGTCTACGTGCGCTCTCACCAAGATTACTTTTATGACAAATACTTGTTGAAATCCCCGTTTATTCAACCGGTAGGTAGCTAATAACATTAGCTAGTCGGCTTTATTTAATAATAATGCAAATCGGTGTTTTAACTAGTGCGATTTATTTTTTAAACGCTGGCTTAGGTTAGCCCTGTTAGCTAGCTTGAACTTCAGTGCAATGTTACCGGCGTAGAAATTCAGATTTTTTTCAGCCCTTAAAATGGTTTCAAAATAACTTATGTTAAATACAATTTTTGTATGGCTGTATGCTTATCATGGTTAGTAGCTGTTAAACGAACCGCTTCTGCCTGGCTCACAGTGCTGGAGGGCCACACATCCAATGCATGCCACTGACCACGTGTTCATTGACCGCAAGAGTTTGCAGGCCCCTCAATGTAGCTAGGCCAGACAAAACATACTGTTAAAGTATGACTACTGGCTGTCGAACGGCGTATCTCATTGTATTTTTATTATCATTAACTAGTACTCATAGCTAGGTATTTAACCACAGATCTCCCCACGTTTGTGCTCAAAATTGGCGCATACCGCACCCAGCTAACGTTCTGCAGTAATGTGTCGGTGCATGTGGGCTGGTGGTAATCAAGCAATTTTTTTGTAACTTACCCAAGTTGCCATTTGGGAGCCTACTACCAACATGTCTGGTCATGTGAATAGAATGGATCCATAACTTCACATGGTCAAAGAAAGTCATGGCTCGACAAACTGTTAGGCTATTTGGGCATAAACGTCCCCACAGTATTGTAATAAATCATACTGGCAGCTGCTTGTCCCAGATCCGATGATAAATGGTCCCTTTGGCATTTTGGCGCCTATTGTTAGTAACGTTACTGTCCACCGACTCTGACCAGGGTTAACGGGTCATAGGCCGCGGTGGTCTGGGAATTGTCTTCACAATGACTTCATTGGGATTCACGACTTTGGCCCTTCAAAGGAGTAAAGGTCTTGGTAAAAGTCGTGACCTGCTGTTGAACCTTCATAGCAGAGGCTGTAGTGTGTGCGCTGGGCTCCCGAGCTGTCATGTGCCCCATGACCCGAAGTTCATCACTCATTGGCAGTCTTATTGAAGTCTTGAGTGCATTGGCTATTCCTTCAGTACAGCTTATCCATGCAATATGGAAATCAATAGCTCCACAGTCCTAAAGGGCAATTACTTGGCAATACTATTTTTTTTTGATGACGCAGAAGGTCTCACTTTTCGATCACCCACGTTACACTTAATGAGCGAATGTGGTCATTTTTCTTTTTCCATCTGACCAGATTGGGGTGTGGCTGAGACCATGACTATATGAATCTCAGAAATAATTGAACCTTACATTTGGCAAACCCAACAGCTGTGTAAGCTGATTTATGATGTATTCTACATAAATGTGTTTGTTTCTTGTAGTTGGATGGGGATTAATGGTTCCAGACATGCATACGGGCTTATTTGTTGCACTCAAGGTGAGTTGTCCAATTTTGATACAAGATTTTGAAAAGGCATCTCTGGTCCGATTAGTACTGAAGTTGTGATGAGTTCTCATTTTTGCCGTTTACCCATCTGACTAAATTGGGGTGTTGAGATTGTGACTAACTGAACCACCAGTATTATCACTGACCATACTGTCGTAGATCTGATTGACTATTCTTGATGCACATTTAATTGTTCCCCCCCCGCTCCCCCTCACAGGTTGTCTTTCAGGGATCGATGGTGCTGGATGCATTACTGTGGTACCGAGGTGCGTCCATTCCTAACTATAAGCTGTGCTCTGCTAGTCGGTTGTTTTGCTGGTACTGTGATGACTTCACACTTTGCCGTTTACCCATCTGACTAAATTGGGGTGTTGAGACTGTGACTAACTGAACCACCAGCATTATTCTAAGGAGATAATACAATTTCCAAACCACCATCTCTCAATTGGAGACCAATGATCTTCAGGATAACAATTAGTTTTTCTCCCACAGACTTGATGGACTGGCAGGGTGCCGAAGATGCTGTAGGAGGATCATCTAGTCTTTTGGTGAGTTAAGCCTAACCCAGGGGTAGGCAACTGTACTCTGCCGTGGGCCTATTTGTGTCTGGGGAGGGCAGGAACATTATTATAATTTTGTGTACTAATTGACAATGAAGCACATTGTATTTGAAAAATAAAAATGTATACCTTGATCATATTTTTTATTTGTGGGGAGACTCAGACTTCCTAAATTGAATGCATTTTTAGCTGAATTCACAGTAATTTGTGCTGTACATTTTGGGTTGCTGACCCTTGGCCTATACCTTTTCTCCACCGACATTATACAACTAGCCCAATTGAGTTGGCTGTTTGAAATCTGTTTTCCCTTTGGATAATGTTGGTACTGGAGTTGTGATGAGTTATCATTTTTGCCGTTTACCCATCAGACTATTGGGATGCTGAGAATGTGACTAACTGAACTACCAGTGTATTCTGACATATTTTACATTACATCTATCAAATGATATTAATTTGAACATGTGTTCTATCCTAGATTTGATTGGCTCGCATGTGGACTGGAGACTCTGAAGTAAATCTTGCCCCGTGGTGAGTTTCTTCCTGAGGGCCAAACCTGATGTGTACGTCTTTTGGCGAAAGTGCATGTAACTGGAGTTGTGATGAGTTCAACATTTTGCCGTTTACCCATCAGACTTAATTGGGGTGCTGACAATGTGATGAACTGAACTATCAGTGTAATCTGACTATTTTGCCTAACTACAATCAAATGATATGCTAATAGACTGTTCTTCGATCCTAGACTGATGGCCCAGTATGTGGAGTATGAAGATCTATATCTCAACCCTATGGTGAGTTTGTCTGAGGGCTAAACATAGCCATGAAACTGTTTTCCTTGGGTCTGTTCTGCTACTGGAGTTGTGATGACTTACACTTTTGCCGTTTACCCATCTGACTAAATTGGGGTGTTGAGACTGTGACTAACTGAACCACCAGCATGATCATTTAATAGCTGAACCTGCAATCCCTGACTTAAAAATGAGGTTTACTGAGACTTGTTTTCTTAATTTTAATTATTTTGTAGGTTTGTTGGACCTGCAGTAATGAGTGTCTTATGGTGAGTTCCTTCCTGGTTTGAGGTGTCCACTTTGAACTGTTCAGCCATTTTACTGGAATTGTGATCCCTTTTCTGACACGCTTCTGCTGATATACCCTCCTGAAAAGCCATTAATCTGAATTACCAGCACTATAAAAACTATTGTAGAACGTTAAGTAGTTGTTGTCAGCAAGTCTTAATTAAACTTTTTATTTATCTAGGCATTAGTCTTAATAATTAGTTGATTATCAATTAAGAAACTGGTATGTGACCATGTCTAAATAAAGTCACAAAAAAAAATTTGCACAGATTTTTATTTTTTTTTATTTTTCTGCCCTTTTCATTATGACACATGTTAATAAACTTTTATAGTACATTGTGTTCTTCTGGCTCATTGAAATATTTAAGGACTAAATACAATTTTACGCTACTTGTTACCCAGAATAAACCCTAATCTTAGCACTGAATCATACGTAATGGAAGTTTACCAAGCTGTGGCCCTGGTCCTACTCAGTGATGTAGCTGGCTGTGTAGGTGTCAACTAAAGTGTAGGATGCTCTGAGAGCTGCTCCTGGGTCAGTTCTCTCCTGTGGAGCGCTTCCAGGGAAACAATGAGTGCTGAGGCCCGTGGGTAGAGGGAGCAGTCCCCAGACCAACTATCAGGATCTCGTCGCTACACAGACTAACTAGGGTTTGTTCTTGTGTGAAGGTAGTGGTGATTTGAACTAAACTGCTAGAAATATGGCAACAAATGATCTGAGTTTGGCTGCTGACGTGGCTCTGGTCCTGGGTGTCTGATCATGTTTGAGGAGTTCTCACATGATCTCTGTATTCAATAACTTGCTCCTCAGACAGCAAGGGAGATCCTGGGAGTCAAACACAATTTAACTGGGCAAGTCGGTTAAGAACCAATTATTTGCTGCCATATGGGATTCCTAATCACGGCTGGATGTGATGAAGCCTGTATTCGAACCAGGGACTGTAGTGACGCCTCAGACCGCTGCACCACTTAGGAGCCCAAATGACTATTGGGACATTTGTGGCAGTTATCTTGATCTTGTTTGCCTGAAGATGTCACAATTCAAAAAGAAAAGCAGACTTTACTGTGAAGTCAATGAATAGTGGGAACGGGCTTTCAGCTCTGATGGGGTACATTTTCTGTTTTCACAATCTGACAACACTAGGGTCAGATTAAGACACTGTGGGGCAGGTGGCTCGGAAAACCTACCTCAGTCTAGGGATGAGAAATGCATTGTACTCTGAATTGTCCCATTAACAGTCCCTGCCCAACTGTTACACGAGAACACCTGCTACCACATTGGTACCCTTGGATATTCTCTGCTACAAGGCTAAGATCTGTCTGGATCACCTGTGTAGGCCAAGAGCTGTGGGAAGGAGAGCACAATGCCCCCCCCCCCCAGTTTAAACAGCACTACCAAAGAAATCCAAATGTGGTCTGTCACAGAGCATTTTGGGGGCATCTAATAGTGTGCATATGTATTTTCCCGACACTGGATCACCAGGCCGAAAGGCCTTAAGCCAGCTGGGCAGGGACTGGGTGCATGTCCCACACAATGATCAACATGGCTGGTAGCTAATACAAAGGGTGCTTCAGAAGAGAATAGTAGCCTTCCTGGACTAGAACTGGGCAGCACCCCCCTGTGTAAAAATACTTTGACCTACTACCTTAACATTGAAGTACTGTATTCACCAGTACTATGTTTCTTGTCCATCCTGAATTGGTGCTGAAGCCAAAGTAGAGGGGACCTGAAAGCATCTCGTCTATTCTCAGGCTGGGTTTGTTTGGGCGGCAGCCTGTGGGAGCAATTAACTGCTTCCTCTGGAAAGAGTAAATAGTCTTCCCTTCCTGTTTTTCCTACATAAAGCACACGCCTAAATACACAGTTGGCTCAGAGATTTGATATTCTGCAGTCCGGAATACATTGTCAGGAGAACTCAGCACTGGCAAAGACAATGTGTGATATGATAAAAGGCTTCAAATTGCTCACATGGAATGGCATTGTTGCAGAAAAACCACAGACAACACAATAGGGACACATTTATCAAGTGATGTAGTCCAATACATTTGAAATAATGTAAATTGAACATTCATGAACACCACAGTGAAAGCCAACAGTGACCAACTGCTGTTCCCAGCACTACACTGTCAGTCCTGGGGGTCTTGTTTGAGGGGGCTGTGGACTGCCAGGGTGCTGAAACTGGATGGGAAAGGACATCTGTTTGTCAGCATCCACTCTACACGTTGTGTATCACAGGTGGGGCCATAATGTTTCTTCATTGTTTTGACAAGACAACACATCAGCTAGAGTTGAATAAGACTGGCTCCCAGGCTACAAAGTAAGCAGGGCTCAGCACCTGACATCGTGTCCTTGCAGCATGGATGTTGGCCGTGCCTGCTCCGTGCTCACCCCATGGCCAGGCAGGCCCAGGCTGTACGTCATCAACCTAAAGGCCAAATCAAACAAAATGCGAACAAGCATTGCTATGTGTAGATGCAAGAAAAAAACATGCTTTCTAATTTGAAGCGCATGCCGCTTTGACGACGGTGATGCTCTGTGCACTTCTGTTTTCTGTCATTCACTACCGTGGATTCTGATTCCAGTGTGTACAGGCGTGTTCCGTTTACAAGGGAACCATAACACTCAGGGGGGTTGTCTTGCTGTCACCTGATTATTTGAGGAACATGCAAGGTACCTACACGTCTGCTAACAACACAGGAACGAGGCCCTCAGAACAAAGATCTCACTGTGTGCATCGTGCGACTCAACTAATGACAGTTTCTTACACTTATTAACATATATGTTGTGTAACGTGAGCTCGTTGTGTTGAATTCTTCCAGAAGACTATGTCAACAGAATATGCAAATACTGGCACTGAGAATCACTGCTCTCTCAGGGGTAATGGCTGGACAATGTTATTGGAGGGGACAGGAACACCTAATATCTCACCCAGGGGCACTACTGCATGGCTGGCTACTCAAACATGTTTATTTTCACCACTTCCCCCACTGGGGTTGGGCTCCAAAATGGTTTATTTTCACCACTTCCCCCACTGGGGATGGGCTCCAAAATGGTTTATTTTCACCACTTCCCCCACTGGGGTTGGGCTCCAAAATGGTTTATTTTCACCACTTCCCCCACTGGGGTTGGGCTCCAAAATGGTTTGTTTTCACCACTTCCCCCACTGGGGTTGGGCTCCAAAATGGTTTGTTTTCACCACAAAATGGTTTGTTTTCCCAAAATGGTTTATTTTCACCACTGGGGTTGGGCTCCAAAATGGTTTATTTTCACCACCCCCACTGGGGTTGGGCTCCAAAATGGTTTATTTTCACCACTTCCCCCCCTGGTTGGGCTCCAAAATGGGTTGGGCTCCAAAATGGTTTGTTTTCACCACTGGGGTTGGGCTCCAAAATGGTTTATTTTCAAAATGGTTTATTTTCACCACTGGGGTTGGGCTCCAAAATGGTTTGTTTTCACCACTGGGGTTGGGCTCCAAAATGGTTTGTTTTCATCCCCCACTGGGGTTGGGCTCCAAAATGGTTTATTTTCACCACTGGGGTTGGGCTCCAAAATGGTTTATTTTCACCACTTGGGCTCCAAAATGGTTTATTTTTTCCCCACTGGGGTTGGGCTCCAAAATGGTTTATTTTCACCACTTCCCCCACTGGGGTTGGGCTCCTTCCCCCACTGGGGTTGGGCTCCAAAATGGTTTATTTTCACCACTGGGGTTGGGCTCCAAAATGGTTTATTTTCACCACTTCCCCCACTGGGGTTGGGCTCCAAAATGGTTTATTTTCACCACTGGGGTTGGGCTCCAAAATGGTTTGTTTTCACTGGGGTTGGGCTCCAAAATGGGAAGCTCCAAAATGGAATATTCAAAATAAATGTCTCCAAAATAGTTTAACACTTCCCCACTTTCTCCAAAAGGAGATAATCAAAGTCACATCTATTGAAAACAAAATCATGACTTGCAATACAAATCAAATGTTATTTGTCACATGCACCGAATACAAAAAGGTATAGACTTTACAGTGAAATGCTTACTTACAAGACCTTAACCAATAATGGAGTTAAGAAAATATTTAATAAATAAACGAAAGTGTCAACAACAAAGTAGAACAATAAAGATGCTATATACATGGGGTACCGGTACCAAGTCAATGTGCAGAGGCACAGGTTAGTTTGTACATGTAGGTAAGGGTAAAGTGCCTGCATAGATAAACAGAGAGTAGCAGCAGTGTAAAAACAATGGGGGGGGTCAATGTCAACTTTGGGGCTTTCCTTTGACACCGCCTGGTATATAGGTCCTGGATGGCAGGAAGCTTGGCCCCAGTGATGTACTGGGCTGTACGTGCACATTACAAAATGTTTGGGCAAAATTACCATTATGATACATTTAGCAGAATGTGAACCTACCTCTGAGAAACAGGGTGGCAGACTGGTACCTGAGGGCCTGGGAGGATGGACTTTCAGGACATCCAGTGCTTTGACATGGATAAGCTCTACCAGATGCTTGTCGGTTTCAAAACCGTATTGTATTTAAACAACAGCTACATGTAAGCATGGCATGTGAGGCTACTTCATCAGATATCATTCAGGGACAGAGCCAATTAGTGGCGTCATTCTCACCTCCCAGCACATGGAACCACGGGGAAACTCAGAGATCCAGGGTGTCCTCAGGGAACGGAGGGAGGTGTGTAAACTTCAGGATCACATTCGCCTGACTTTGTGTGTATTTTCTCTACGAGGGAGAGACAACAAATCTCATGGGGAGTGACACAAAACGTCAATTCGGGTATGTTCCAAATTCAAGATTTGAATAGGGTAATGGGAGATGTTTTGGACTTACTGAGATAGTGCCGTAGCTTTGAGGGGTCACGGAGCACAGTCACCCAATCTAGGATCCAGTTCCATTAGGTCACAAGGGTTCACACTGATACAGAACAGACACACAGCCTCACTCTGCTAGGGATCTGAAGGGAATATGAATTTGGGTGATATTAGTTGACTTTATAATATATAGCTAAATCAAATTGGACAGATATAACCATCAGTTATTTATGTCATCTATGAAGGTCTGCTTCTCACGTCATCACATTCCCGTGGATACAGGGTTGCCTAGGTTACCTCCTCTGGACCACACTGACGGCTCATTGAAAGCTCTCGATGGCTAGCCTACCACTAAACTTACATTGAATGGTTTGCAGTCTTCAGCAAGTTGAAGAGCTCCACTAATGTCTAAAGACAAAACGGACTCTTTCAATAGGAGAACATTTGAAATGTTCTGTTACTGACAAACTAGCTAAGCCAGTTACCTACAGCTTTCAGCCACAGAGACCTCAGTAGCTAGCACGGGACCTGCACCTGACAGTCGCAGCCGCCGGCCACCTGAACATAACTGCGCGCGTCTGTAAAGTACAGACAAGACAACCAGCCAAGTCCCCCATCTCCATATACAGGGCATTCAGAAAGTATTCAGGCCCATTGACTTTTTCCACATTCTGTTACATTACAGCCTTATTCTAAAATGGATTAAAACTCTTTGAGTGAACATCGGGTTCTTGGTCACCTCCCTGACCAAGGCCCTTCTCCCCTGATTGCTCAGTTTGACTGGGCAGCCAGTTCTAGGAAGAGTCTTGGTTCCAAACTTCTTCCATTTAAGAATGATGGAGGCCACTGTGTTCTTGGGGACCTTCAATGCTGCAGACATGTTTTGGTACCCTTCCCCAGATCTGTGCCTCGATACAACCGTCTCAGAGCTCTATGGACAATTTCTTTAACCTCACGGCTTGGTTTCTACTGACAAGCACTGTCAACTGTGGCACCTTATAAAGACAGGTGTGTGCCTTTCCAAATCATGTCCAAACAATTCAATTTACCACAAGTGGACTCCAATGTAGAAACAGCTCAAGGATGATGAATGGAAACAGGATGCACCTAAGCTCAATTTTGAGTCATAGCAAAGGGTCAGAATACTTCTGTTTATTTATTTTTAATACATTTGCAAAAATGTCAACAAAACAAAATTTGTTTTTGCTTTGCTATTATGGGGTATTTTTTATTTAATCAATTTTATAATAAGGCTGTAATATAACAAAATGTGGAAAAAGTCAAGGCGTCCGAATACACTGTACATCCTAAAACACACTACATAGTTGTTTCATTCTTATTTTGTGTACAGGACTTCTCATCTAAAGCATTATATTGAACAATGAGGACTGTTGACCACACTCACTACCTAGAAATTGTGTGAAAACCCCAAATGATGGTGGTTGAGGATTTGAGTAATATTTTTAAAGCAAGATTAAGAGATGTAAGCTATAATACAGACAGGCAAGCAACCAACATAGCTAGAAAGCAATCAGATGGCTCAGCAGCTCAGCATCAGCTCAGCATCTGTTTGCAAGGTAAAGTCATGGATGGAGCAATCACAGAAAAGGTCTATGAACTTCATCAAAATATGAACTGAAATGACCTTTGTCAACACAAGACTCTATTCAGTGACCTCTCAAGTATTCCCCCATTGAGAAAAAAAATGAACTAAGATAAGCCATCTTTTAAAGAGAGAAGAGACAAAACACAATTCCTTTCAGCTGTTCTTCTGAGAGAATATAATATGTTCACTGTAATTTCATTAAGGCCACAGTCTGTTTTTAAAGTGGAACAGAAATGATTGAGGAAGTTTCATTCCTCACTTACACTTTTAAAGCTAGAATCCTTAGTTGCTCCATACTTATTTTGGGTTCTAACGGGTACAACAGGTGAACTAAGCTCATGAGGCATTCGTGAGTTATATTCTTCAATAATCAATTAAGAACACCTTCCTAATACTGTTTTGCACCACCTTTTCCCCTCAGAACAGCCTCAATTCATCAAGACATGGACACTACAAGGTGTCAAAAGTGTTCCACAGGGATGCTGGCCCACATTGACTCCAACACTTCCCACAGTCGTGTAAAGTTGTCTGGATGTCCTTTGGGTGGTGGACCATTCTTGATACACACGGAAAACAGTTGAGCGTGAAAAACCCAGTAGCGTTGTAGTTATTGACACTACTCAAACCGGTCCGCCTGGCACCTACTACCGTACCCCGTTCAAAAGGCACTTAAATATTTTATCTTGCCAATTCACCCTCTGAATGGCACACAATCCATGTCTCAATTGTCTCGAGGCCCAAAAATCATTTTTTAACCTGTCTCCTCCCCTTCCTCTACACTGATTTAAGTGGATTTTAACAAGTGACCTCAATAAGAGATCATAGCTTTCAACTTGATTCACCTGGTCAGTTTGTAATGGAAAGAGCAGATGTTCCTAATGCTTTGTCCACTCAATGTATATACCCATTGATTATTGAAGAATATAACTCACGAATGCCTCATGAGCTTAGTTCACCTGTTGTACCCGTTAGAACACAAAATAAGTGTGTAAACAATGTAAATGTAAAAAACACTGTATAGCCTCAAAACTATACATTTGATATCATGGATGGTCAGTCCTTGTATCCATAGCTGTCTATGAATTTGCAAGCGGTTACATTTCTCCAGCACCATCCCGCAGCTTTGTAGAGAGAAGTGGAGAGCACAATGCCTTGGTATTGTTTTAATGAAGGATTCTAGTTCTAAACTTGGATTTTATTTTGGGGATTAGTTTTACCCATCCCATCCTGAAAAGACACTGAATGTTTATCTTTTCTTCAAACCAAAAGGACCAACATTGACACCACTTTTTTGTGGATCAACATAACCCAACAAACAATACTTGTCAAGAAAGATGGCCTACATTTCTTAAAAATATATTGTTATATAAATATAATTAGGTAAAAATAAAGATTTCTTGACACACTGCAGCCCAAACCATATTCATAAGTGCTGTCTGATCACAACTTCTGCTCGCTTTACAGGTTCATCCACAGTAGGAATTCCCTTTTATTCAAAAGAATCTGGACAGGTTAAGGCACTGTTCTTCAGTCCTGATCCTGGAGACCAGCAGGGTGGGCAGGCCTTCCTTCCAGCCCAGCGCTAACACACATGATTAAACTAAATCGACAAGCTCTACTGGGTTGGAACAAAAGCCTGCATACCCTGTGGATCAACAGGACCATGATGGAAGAACACGGAGTTAAGGCAATTTCACAGAACTCTGGGGCAGGGACTCACAGCGAGTCTTTCATAGAAAGGAGTCATCTGAGGGTGGTGCATAGGAGAAACCTAGGAAGGCATCGTCAGCCTCCATCACGATGGCGTTGACTATGGAATCTTCAGTATAGCACACAGAGTTCGTAACAGTCTCGCCTGTGAATTCTGGATCAAAGTTTGTGATGTCATGAGGAGAATTCTGCAAAATAGGGGGAAAGAAACAACATTCAGTTCATTCATGCCTGTGGTCTGGTGTCTTACATCTGTGTGATCAGAATCAGATATAATCCTGAGAACATTTACCACATTGGGAGTGAATGGAGGTGGAACCTTCCTCTGTTCCAGGTCATCCCAGTTGATCTCTGAGAAGAAGTAGTGCGCTTTGATCTCATTCTGAAAAAAATATAGAATATAATTCATGTTTAGGTTCTAGAATGACCGAGGCAAATGTTATTTACTTCATACTGATAAGTGGTGTAATGCAATCCATCTGCCCAGGAGAAATGAACACTGCAGCTATTGAGCAACTCCTTGTCATGACAATATTTCTCCACCAGAGGGAGTCAGATGCCATCAGCTATGGCAATACACTAGTCACAGTTGTGAGACTGACGCTGACCACTCACAAAATCATCTCTGGAGCCCAGTCTGTGTGTGCCGTCCTTCTCCAGTAGAGCCTGCAGGAGGGACCAGGCCGTGTTTGACGCTCCGGGACGCATCCTCAGGGGCTTGTGAAGGATGTTGTCATACATCTCATGGGTGTCTCTGCTGTAGAACGGAGGCTGTGGAACAGAGGGGAGACAGCTGTATTAGCGTAAGGGCAGCGTGTGATCAGGCAGCATGTCAAGGGTGCACAGACAGTAAATGTTGTTCCGGTTTTCATTGTCTACAACAGTAACTCACCAGGCCAAAGAGCATTTCATAGAGCACTGATCCCAGACACCACCAGTCCACTGTGTTGTCATACGGTTGTTTCCTCAGGACCTCTGGAGCTAGGTACTGGGGAGAGGACAGAGTTACACACATTAGCATTAACTGGCCTATTTAGTCTCAATCTAGAACAGTGGTCTAGACTAGGGTTGCAAAGGAAGGGCCCTTATCACATGTAAGATATATAAAATAATCAAATAAGAATATATTCAAATAAAACAGAATGATCTGAAATATAAACCATCAACTTAGTGAATACCAGTGTTTAATAACATTTTGAAAACGTTTTGCCACACAGATGGCCCATTATCCTCAGTCAGTACTAAATAATCTATCGTCATTGTGGAATTTTGGACAGAGTAGACCACTTACAAATTTCCTCACTTTCTCAATAAGGCCGGTCAGGAACGAGTAAAACAATCAAATCACAAGCATTCTCTACTTAACAAACTGAAAATGACACTGCCATTCATGAGAGATGTGTCTAGATGAGTCAGCTGGAAAAGGATTTCAATCTATAGTAACTCAGGTAATATATACTTTATTTTTTGTACTTTTTACCCCCCCAATTGGTAGTTACAGTCTTGTCCCATCGCTGCTACTCGGGAGAGGTGAAGGTCAAGAGCCAAAACACAACCTTGCACAGCTTCTTGACACACTGCTCGCTTAACCCGGAAGTCAGTTTTCACAACTGCGACCAGTTTTCGACCAAAACATTTACAACAGACATGTTAAATAGGTGCACAAAAAAGGATTTCACCAGAGTTCCTGAAGGAAATATCCTTCATATTTATTCATGTATTTAACATGTCGGTTGTAAATGTTTTGGTGTAAAATTGGTGGCAGTTGTGAAAAAAGTCAATAGTTTAAAGATTTGCAGAGTGAATAGAAAATAATGCATTCATTGATTAGATGCTTTTCCTTTATTAATTAGGCTGTTTTCTCTGGAACCATATAGTTTATCTACAAGAAACTCATGGACACCGATATAGAAAATGAATACAGTATAAATACATTATTTAAAAAAAAGTTATTCAAGTATATATTACCCGAGTTACTATAGATTGCCATAGAGTCAGGTAACTTTGGTAAATTACTGGTAGCTTTGCAACCCTATTCTAGAGATGAAAAGGTTCTTATTACATACACTGCCCTGGAAAACATTACTCAAGCCCATTCTATACGTACGGCACTTAAAATGGAGAAAGGCATGTCAAGTTATTAACCACTTTCATGCCTCCCTCTTCATTTTCATTATGTACAATTTCCTCTGTTAATAATTAGTGACTTGACACTAAATTGTGATGTGAACCACACGGCAGTAAAAAGAACACGTGGCATTAGACAGTACTAAACGCTTAATGTTACCTCGGGTGTCCCACAAAATGTGCTTGTCGTCTCGGCTTGGGAAATGCCTTCCTTGCACAACCCGAAGTCAGTCAAAACTATATGTCCCTTTAAAGAAGGGGAGACGGGGAACATTTTAAACACGGTTCGCCACACAGATGGCCCATTATCCTCAGTCAGTACTAAATAATCGATTGTCATTGTGGAATTTTGGACAGAGTAGCCCACTTACAAATTTCCTCACTTTCTCAATAAGGCCGGTCAGGAACGAGTAAAACACAATCAAATCACAAGCATTCTCTACTTAAACTGAAAGTGAAATTGCCGTTCGTGACAGATGTCAGCTGGTGAAGGATTAGGCTTCACCACAGATGCTTGTTTTCACCACAGATGCTTGGATTGGTTTGTTTGGTACATTCAAATTCACATCTCATAATTTGTTCCACTGACTTGTAGTAAACACTTAGTAAGGGCTTTACTAAAGTACAACTTTTAACGGAGGTTAAATTGAATTGCAGAATTATTTGGGGTAATGTAAAAATACAAGGTAGACTACAGCCATGGGAGGATGCTTCCAGTTTCAAGACACATTTGTATGTGAACAGCTGTTTGTAAACAAACAGCCTGCATAAGTTTTGCTAGTGCAGGTTGTAATGAACACAGCCCTAAGCTACTACACATAGAACGGACTACTTACGCACTGCAAACAGAGTTAGGATGTCACACTTACTTCAGAGTCGAGAAGGATATTTTCTGGCTTCAAATCCCTGTGAAAAAAATACATCTCATGAACATTCATTATCCAAAGTCACTGTTATTGGATAATAGAATTGTGCTTAATGGATTACAATGGCTATTGTCTTACTACTTCTGGGAAAGTGGCCAATTGAACAGCAAGAGGGTATCAAAACAATCAAATAATGAAAAGAGGGGTTATTTAATCTTAGTGATTTGCATCCAGACATGATCCAGTTGATTACAATGTACATGATTAACAGAACCAGCATTACACTAAACTGAAACCACAGGCAGAGTGGATGGCTTGAGGTACTTGTTAAGGGAAAATTGCCCTCACATGTCAATTAATGTATGATTATACACGTGCAACCGTGACGTTTGACTTAATGAAAATTACTACAGTGGACGGCTTTAAATAGGAACACTTCAAAATGTTCACAAAGATCCAGGAATTTCCCATAAGATGCCATTAGAAATGGGACTTTTCCCAATAATTGAAAAGGGTGTGTTGCATGCACTGCTCATTCAGGATAGTTATTGTGGAAAACTGTGTTTTACAGGCATAGGAAAATTCTCTACTACAGACCTCCAGCAGCCAGCTGGTGTACCAGAGCAATGACAACTGGGCCTTTGTAACACAAACTGGATTTGAACCTGGGTCTGTTAGCCTGTTGAGTGAAAGCCCACAAACATTGTTACATACACACAAACAACCCACGTACCTGTAAACTATATTAAGAGAATGCAGATAGCCCAGTGCGCTTGCCATTTCTGCGATGTAGAACTTGGCTCTGGGTTCCGGAAAAGTCTGTTCTTTTTGAAGATGGAAGAAGAGCTGGAATCATAGAGGACAGTGAGACAGTTCCAAAGGACATGGTGAACTAACAGGAGCATGACGTGAGACAGTTCCAAAGGACATGGTGAACTAACAGGAGCATGACGTGAGACAGTTCCAAAGGACATGGTGAACTAACAGGAGCATGACGTGAGACAGTTCCAAAGGACATGGTGAACTAACAGGAGCATGACGTGAGACAGTTCCAAAGGACATGGTGAACTAACAGGAGCATGACGTGAGACAGTTCACCATGTCCTTTGGAACTAACAGGAGCATGACGTGAGACAGTTCCAAAGGACATGGTAAACTAATAGGAGCATGACGTGAGACAGTTCCAAAGGACATGGTGAACTAACAGGAGCATGACGTGAGACAGTTCCAAAGGACATGGTGAACTAACAGGAGCATGACGTGAGACAGTTCCAAAGGACATGGTGAACTAATAGGAGCATGACGTGAGACAGTTCCAAAGGACATGGTGAACTAACAGGAGCATGACGTGAGACAGTTCACCATGTCCTTTGGAACTAACAGGAGCATGACGTGAGACAGTTCCAAAGGACATGGTAAACTAATAGGAGCATGACGTGAGACAGTTCCAAAGGACATGGTGAACTAACAGGAGCATGACGTGAGACAGTTCCAAAGGACATGGTGAACTAATAGGAGCATGACGTGATACAGTTCCCACCACTCATTTTGGCGCCTTAGTAAATATGAGAAAAACGGGCTGTGAAAAAAATGTCTTTGCTGTGGTTAGAGCGTTGGGCCAGTAACCGAAATGTTGCTGGATCGAATCCCCGGGCTGACAAGGTAAAAATCTGTCAATCTGCCCCTGAACAAGGCAGTTAACCCACTGATCCCGGTAGGCCGTCATTGGAAATAAAAATGTGTTCTTAACTGACTTGCCTAGTTAAATAAAAGGTTAATTACAAATTCAATTATCCTCTTGGTCTTTCATTCAAAAATCAAACCTTAACATGATTGAAAAAAATACATGAAAACAATATTTTCCTCCCAAACGTGTGCCACAATTATTGGCACCCCTAGAAATGACCACCTACATAACCTCAAGTAGTTTGGGAGGGTTGCCATAAAAAAGCCTTTGCTGTCAAACAACAAACTCAAGCCTACAGTTTGCCAAACATTACTGGAACTTTCAATGGGACCGGGTTCTATGTTCAGATGAGACCAAAATAGAGCTTTTTGGAAACAAACATGGTGTAGACAGAAAGATAGCCATGCAGAAAAGCACCTCATCGTCACTGTGAAGTATGGTGGTGGAACTTTGATGTCGTGGCGCTGTTTTTCTTCCAAAGGCCCTGGACAACTTGTTAGGATACATGGTATCATGTACTCCATCAAGTACCAGCAAATATTAAATCAAAACCTGCCTCTGCTAGGAAGATTAAACTGGGCCGTGGTTGTATCTTCCAGCAGGACAATGATCCAAAGCACACCTCAAAATCAATACAAAAACTGTTCACAGTCCACAGAATCAAGGTATTACCATAGCCATCCCAGTCCGGACCTAAACCCCACAGAAAACGTGGACCTCGGAATCTGAAGAGATTCTGTATGGAGGAAAGATCCCTTGCCATGTGTTCTCCAACCTTATTACAGGAGAAGACACAGAGCTGTTATCTTGGCACAAAGTATTGAATGAACAGGTGCCAATAATTGTGACACACCTTTGACAAAAATATTTATAAGAATTTATTTTTTTCTTTTAATTATTTTACTTTAATTAAAGGTTAGATTTAAAAAAAAAAAAAATGAAAGACCAAGAGGATAGACAAATATATTTTTTAACAGTACATTTTGCTAATATTTACCAATGGGTGGCAATATTAGTGGAGGGCACTGTATTTCCACAATATTTAGCCCAGGTTGCTAACAATTGTAGCCGAGTCATGACACACAGCCATGGGTCAAAGTTCCTGCCCCGTCTGCAAATTCCACATCACTATTACAATTGTCTCAAGCCGCACGTTGAGGGGATTAACTGAGTGCCTGAATACTTGCATCAACATGACATGAGCTACGAGATTAGCCTCAGCTCCCTGGAAAAACACCATGTGTAGTTTCACTGCACTGCCAGTTCCCAGATTCTGTGATTTAGGAGGAGATATCTAGCATAGTTCCCCCCAGCTAAAGCACATACTGATGACAACGGTAATCAGAGACGTTAGCTAAGGCACATAGCCTTCAGATCTGGAATATCCATAGGCCTCTGTAGCTTTTTGTAAAGATATCTGTAGTATTTCAATACAGTCAAAATATTTTTACAGACTTGCCATTATACCAATGTTAGAGAAACATTACAAACCTTCCATATTGTCTGAACCACTCTTGGTTTTGGCTCTTTTTGACAGTCCCAGAATGGTATGTGTAAAAATGCAAATAAATATTTTTACAAGAGTTCAATTGGCCAACACTGCACTAGTGGTCAGGAGGCATTTATTCAAATGTGGAAATTCAGCTCTCACCAACTGCACAGTTCCTTTTTTTAAAAAGGAGGCGTTGAGCTTTGAAATGTATGAGTTTATCAACACCTACTACATAGCTAAAACAAGTATAGCTTAAAACGAGTATAGCTTAAACCAGTGCTTCTCAAATGGTGGTTTGGGAGTGGATCGCAACAGATTATGTTTGGATAGTGTATGAACTGTCTATAAACGTTCAATGTAAATTCTATTTAATCTGGGTCTATGGAACCAGCCCCAACGTTTATAAAGGGTCCTTGCCCTCAGGTCAGGGCTCATATCCCAGGGCTTTTTAGCAGGTTTCCTGTGTTTTCACCTCAGTGACTCAGTGTGTCTATTATGAATAACAGTGAAACTACTCACTTCTCCCCCGTTGACAAAATCCAAGACGAAGTACAACTTGTCAGTCGTCTGGAAGGAATAATGCAAGCCAACCAGGAAAGGGTGTTTCATGTTCTTCAGTAGCACATTGCGCTCCGCCATGATGTGTTTTTGCTGTTGGAAACAGGAAACATTTTACTATTGGGGTGAACGTACAAATAACATACCCAACATCGAGAAACAGAATAAGAAACATGTCCAATTCAATAATACTCTGGAATAAATTACCTCTCTCCTGTTGAGGATGACCCTTTTCTGCAGGACCTTGATTGCGTAATACTTTCCGTCCAGTTTCCGCTTAGCAAGGAGAACCTTCACGCGGGCGAGAAGAGACAGCATGGTGGACTCGCTGTTAAACTCACCCAGTTACCATAGCAGGGACAATACGGTACAAACAATGAGGCAGTGGAAATCCAGAACTGTAAGACTATCACTTCTCAAATAGAAAGGCAATCTAATAATAGACAAAGTAAATATTTTCGTTACTACACTGGAAAGACAAAACTAAATACCTGATCCTTTCAATATTCATTGTTTTTTTTAACCTTTATTTAACCAGGCAAGTCAGTTAAGAACAAATTCTTATTTTCAATGACGGCCTAGGCACAGTGGGTTAACTGCCTGTTCAGGGGCAGAACGGGGGGGTTTGAACTTGCAACCTTCCGGTTACTAGTCCAACGCTCTAACCACTAGGCTACGCTGCCACTGTGTTGCTGTGATTCTCTTTTGAGTGACCTACTTCAAGACCCAAGACCAGAGGTGTCAAACTCATTCCACGAAGGGCCTAGTGTCTGCAGGTTTTTGGTTTTTCCTTTCAATTAAGACCTAGACAACCAGGTGAGGAGAGTTCCTTACTAATTAGTAACCTTAATTCATTAAACAAGTCCAAGGGAGGAGCGAAAACCCGCAGATACTAGGCCCTCTGGAATGAGTTTGACAAGAATGACCAAGACATTATAACGGCTATAATATTAGAGTTGCAAAACTTTCAATAAAATCCCTGGTTTTCCTGAAATCCTGTTTGGAGAATTCCAGAATCAGGAGGAAATAAGCAGGAATACCAGAATCATTCAACCAGGATATCTGGAAAAGCAGGGTATTTATTGAAAGTTTTTTTTGCAACCCTGCGTATTGCACTGTATTATACATAATCACATACCTTTCCAAAGCTCCCTTTTCCAATGACTTTGAGAAAGTCAAAGTCTGTGGGCTTTGCACTGAAATGTGGAAAACAAAAAAAGGTTGGCAAACAAAAGTATCTAGAAATATATTTTTAGAACAAATGAATGGCTATGACAAGGCCTGCAAAGGTTACTTGGAGGAAAAAGACATCCAGAAAGCACACACATTTTCACAGGTAAAACAGAAATATCTGCAGGCCTCAATTTAATGTGAGACTATAACCTACTGTGGATTTCCAGACGGTCCCAGGTTAATATTTCTGGAGGTAGAGCCGTTCTGTAAAACAGAGATGGAACAGATTATCTGTTAAAAACACAGGTTTAACGCAGGTTAAAAAGTGAGGCCATAGGATCTAAACCTTTATTCTGCCAGAAGTCTCAAGGGGTTTGAACTACACATACTGTACCGAATGACAATGCTGATAATGCAATATACGAATCTGCTGCATTATTACAGTTGTATAATGGAATCAATGATCCCACATTGAAAATACAATATCCAACACAGAATACTTCAAGTATTCATTCGTGCTGTATCAGAGCAGAGATGTTGGTCAACATTTCTTCATTTGAAAGACATGACCGCTCAATCTTTGAAAGAGTCATATCTCCTGTCATATCATACTGTCCTGTCATCACCTACCTTGTCATCTTCGTCTTCTGATGGGTCTGAGAAGTTTTGAGATTTGTCCATCTGCAGGAATGCTCTGACATCAGGCCTGTCAGATCGTTGGCGAGAGAGAGGTCACATGTTAGGGGTCTGACAGACACACACAAAGCCACAGCTGTTAGAAAAGCGCTGCTTTCAGACTCCATGTTAAACATCACTGGGTTAGGAGATACTGCCATAAAACAGGGTTAGATCCTCCCTTTGTCACAGACCTAGGATCAGCCGATCATCCCCAGATCCTAACCATACCCATTAGGGAAGAAAACGCTAACCTGACCTTGGATACAGATTGATTTGTCAAACCATCTGAGTACAGTGCAATAAATCGGGTCGTTTTTTAAATTAATTTACCGTAAAGTCAGTTGTAGAATACTTACTGGTTTCTGAGCTGAGGATGTGAGACCAGTCTCTGAATGAACTCATGTAAACCTGTTCTTCTTTGCTTGATAAACTCTAAAAGAAATGGAAAATGTTATAAATAGTATATTTAATATTGACCCTGTATTCACAAATGAAAGACAAGTTCTAGACACAAAATCACTTAGTTGTTCTGGTTTAGTTTCATATTATCCATAATCCAGTTTGTCATGTGTACATGATCTAATTTGTTAAACATTTAAAATAAAAAAATACTGGGCTCAAGTACAGAGGAGAACAGAGGGGCATGTATTCATTTCTGATCTACTAAAAACATTGAGTGCAGTTACAGGTACTTTTACCAGACAGTGTCAGATTAATCAATATGTCACCTGGGTCAAAGTTGTCCCCAAATATTCTCTTGGGTGGGATTTTCAAGTTCAAAGATGGAAACTGTTTCCTCAACTGCACAAAAAAAAAAAAGACAGAAATCAGATTATATCAAAGATGAGGATAGGTATGTCATGGGGACCAAAATTACTCTCCATCTCTACCCCAACCATGAGAGTTGAATTACCTGATTTTCGAAATGTCAACTATACACAAATCCACAGTAATAGTGTCTAAATACGGTGAGTAATATAACGTGTGAAATGTCATTAACACGTATTACAACATCAACTCCGCAGGTTTCACCTCGAGTCAAAAAAATTATAAAAATAAAGAGCTAACACTTTACATTTAAAAAAAAAAGCTAAGACCTTCAATGTTAAAACATCTGATAAGGCAAGGGATTCTGTTTTGATAAGAGATTCTGTTTTGACAAGGGATTCTGTTTTGATAAGGGATTCTGTTTTGATAAGGGATTCTGTTTTGATAAAAACCGAACTTGGCCCAGTTTAGTCAGCTGTGGTCTGATGAAATGGTTTAGTAAGAAAGGAAGCCTGCAGTCTTATTACAACACGTATTTGTTACACAGGGACACTTCCATGTAGCAGAAAAGCTATAAAATATATATTTGTCCTCCGAAGATGGATTAAAAAAAAAAGTAATTCCACTTACTGTGTTGTAGAGCTTGTCAAACTCTGCGTATCGCCTGAAGACAAACCACTCATGTCTTCCTACATTGACCATCACTTTGTAAACCTGGACAAATGTGGGGGGGAAAACACATTTTAGTATAAATCTAGACAAAAAGACATGATGCCCTACTTTCTATTGACACTGTAATAATGCAGTCTGCTATACAGCCTGTTGAACAGCTGTTGCCATAACAACACTATAAAAGCATCCCCATACTAGGTTTGTCTTGCTCCTAGCAGAACTCGGCTAGGCGAAGCAAAAGTTTGTACCTCGCATACTCCCTTTAAAAAGACCTTTGGTTGAAAAACAGAGAAGAAAAAAAGCAGTAATATTACTGTTTGTCCCTCTTCAAACACCGAAGCAACATAACCAGTGTACAGTTCCTCAAAATAGTCTGAATTAATCTAAGATAAATCAAGATATCTTTAAATCATTGACGTTTTTGCAGAAGAGGTCTTAGTCGCACAATTTTACATCTAACTAAGATGTTTGGTGCAGTATTTGTCAAGTTAAAATGTGTATAGTCGACTCACGTTGAATGACAACAAACTTCGTTAAAGAATCCCATCCATAGTGTCCACTCCTACTATGAGTAGTACCGTTGACCGACGAAGGGGCATAGACTTTGGCTATCGAACTTCAACTTGTCTCAACACCACCACAAACAAAAATATCACAGCATTTTGTCAGAATACAGTGAGGGGAAAAAAAGTATTTGATCCCCTGCTGATTTTGTACGTTTGCCCACTGACAAAGAAATGGTCAGTCTATAATTTTAATGATAGGTTTATTTGAACAGTGAGAGACAGAATAACAAAAAAATCCAGAAAAACACATGTCAAAAATTTTATAAATTGATTTGCATTTTAATGAGGGAAATAAGTATTTGACTGAGATTAGTAGCACACTTTTAAAGGGAGTGCTCCTAATCTCAGCTTGTTAACTGTATAAAAGACACCTGTCCACAGAAGCAATCAATCAATCAGATTCCAAACTCTCCACCATGGCCAAGACCAAAGAGCTCTCCAAGGATGTCAGGGACAAGATTGTAGACCTACACAAGGCTGGAATGGGCTACAAGACCATCGCCAAGCAGCTTGGTGAGAAGCTGACAACAGTTGGTACGATTATTCGCAAATGGAAGAAACACAAAAGAACTGTCAATCTCCCTCTGCCTGGGGCGCCATGCAAGATCTCACCTCATGGAGTTGCAATGATCATGAGAACAGTGAGGAATCAGCCCAGAACTACAGGGGAGGATCTTGTCAATGATCTCAAGGCAGCTGGGACCATAGTCACCAAGAAAACAATTGGTAACACACTACGCCGTGAAGGACTGAAATCCTGCAGCGCCCGCAAGGTCACCCTTCTCAAGAAAGCACATATACATGCCCGTCTGAAGTTTGCCAATGAACATCTGAATGATTCCGAGGACAACTGGGTGAAAGTGTTGTGGTCAGATGAGACCAAAATGGAGCTCTTTGGCATCAACTCAACTCGCCGTGTTTGGAGGAGGAATGCTGCCTATGACCCCAAGAACACCATCCCCACCATCAAACATAGAGGTGGAAACATTATCGTTTGGGGTGTTTTTCAGCTAAGGGGACAGGACAACTTCACCGCGTCAAAGGGACGTCAAAGGGACGGTGACCTCAAATCTTGGGTGAGAACCTCCTTCCCTCAGCCAGGGCATTGAAAATGGGTCGTGGATGGGTATTCCAGCATGACAATGACCCAAAACACACGGCCAAGGCAACAAAGGAGTGTCTCAAGAAGAAGCACATTAAGGTCCTGGAGTGGCCTAGCCAGGCTCCAGACCTTAATCCCATAGAAAATATGTGGAGGGAGTTGAAGGTTCGAGTTGCCAAATGTCAGCCTCGAAACCTTAATGACTTGGAGAAGATCTGCAAAGAGGAGTGGGACAACATCCCTCCCGAGATGTGTGAAAACTACAAGAAACGTCTGACCTCTGATTGCCAACAAGGGTTTTGCCACCAAGTACTAAGTCATGTTTTGCAGAGGGGTCAAATATTTCCCTCATTAAAATGCAAATAAATGTATAAAATTTTCAACATGCGTTTTTCTGGATTTTGTTGTTATTCTGTTCAAATAAACCTACCCTTAAAATTATAGTGATAATTTATTTGTCAGTGGGCAAATGTACAAAATCAGCAGGGGATCAAATACTTTTTCTATACAGAAATAACAAAACAAATGCAGAAAAATTGCCATGTAACCAGGTCAGAAATTCTAACCTAAGGTTCACAAATCTCCCACGTAGGGAAATTAAGCCTGCGAGAAGAACCCTGTGGCTTCAGGATATTCGGTGTTTATTTATTTTACCTTTATTTAACTAGGCAAGTCAGTTAAGAACAAATTCTTATTTTCAATGACGGCCTAGGAACAGTGGGTTAACTGCCTGTTCAGGGCAGAATGACAGATATGTACCTTGTCAGCTCCGGGGTTTGAACTTGCAACCTTCCAGTTACTAGTCCAACGCTCTAACCACTTGGCTATCCTGCCTCCCCGGTGGGAGAGTGGAAAATTGTGAGGATACAGTGTTCAAGTAGGCAACACATAGCTATGTTTTCCACAGACATTTAACTTGTTTAGTGTAGTCACTGGTGCTGAGGTAATTATGTACATGCAGGTAGAGTTATTAAAGTAAATGATAACAGCGGGGGTGGGGTGGGGGGTGGGGGTGCAAATAGTCTGGGTAGCCATTTGATTAGCTGTTCATGAGTCTTCTGGCTTGGGGGTAGAAGCTGTTTAGAAGCCTCGTTGACCAAGACTTGGCGCACCAGTACTGCTTGCTGTGCGAAAGCTGAGAGAACAGCCTATGAGTAGGGTGGCTGGAGTCTGACGATTTTTAGGGCCTTCCTCTGACACCGCCTGGTATAGAGGTCCTGGATGGCAGGAAGCTTGGCCCCGGTGATGTACTGGGCCATACGCACTACCCTCTGCAGTGCCTTGCGGTCGAAGACCGAGCAGATGCCATACCTGTTAGGATGCTCTCGATGGTGCAGCTGTAGAACCTTTTGAGGATCTGAGGACCCATGCCAAATCTTTTCAGTCTCCTGAGGGGGAATATGTTTTGCTGTGCCCTCAACACAATGGTCTTGGTGTGCTTGGACCATGTTAGTTTGTTGGTGATGTGGACGCCAAGGAACTTGAAGCTCTCAACCTGCTCCACTACAGCCCCGTTGATAAGAATGGGGGCGTGCTCTGTCCTCCTTTTCCTGTATTCCAATCATCTCCTTGGTCTTGATCACATTGAGGGAGAGGTTGTTATCCTGGCACCACACAGTCAGGTCTCTTGACCTCCTCCCTCTAGGCTGTCTCATCGTTGTCAGTGATGAGGCCTACCACTGTTGTGTCATCAGCAAACTTGATGGTGTTGGGGTTGTGCAGTTATGAGTGAACAGGGAGTACAGGAAGGGACTGAGCACGCACCCCTGAGGGGCCCGTGTTGAGGATTAGCGTAGCTGATGTGTTAATACCTACCCTTACCACCTGGGGGCGGCACGTCAGGAAGTCCAGGATCCAGTTGCAGAGGGAGGTGTTTAGTCCCAGGGTCCTTAGCTTAGTGATGAGCGCTGAGCTGTAGTCAATGAATAGCATTCTCACATAGTTGTTCCTTTTGTCCAGGTGGGAAAAGGCAGTGTGGAGTGCAATAGATATTGCATCATCTGTGGATCTGTATCCAAATTAGAGTGGGTCTAGTGTTTCTGGGATAATGGTGTTGATGTGATCCATGACCAGCCTTTCAAAGCAATTCATGGCTACAGACGTGAGTGCTACAGGTCGGTAGTCATTTAGGCAGGTTACCTTAGTGTTCTTGGGCACAGGGACTATGGTGGTCTGCTTGAAACATGTTGGTATTACAGACTCAATCAGGGACATGTTGAAAATGTCAGTGAAGACACTTGTCATGTTGGTCAGCGCATGCTCGGAGTACACATCCTGGTAATCCGGCTATCCCAGCGGCCTTGTGAATATTGACCTGTTTAAAGGTCTTACTGACATCGGCTGCGGAGGGCGTGATCACACAGTCATCTGGAACAGCTGATGTTCTCATGCATGTTTCAGTGTTAATTGCCTCGAAGCGAGCATAGAAGTAATTTCGCTTGTCTGGTAGGCTCGTGTCACTGGGCAGCTCTCGACTATGCTTCCCTTTGTAGTCTGTAATAGTTTACAAGCCCTGCCACATCCAACAAGCTTCGTAGCCGGTGTAGTACGATTCGATCTTAGTCCTGTATTGACGCTTTTCTTGCTTGATAGTTCGTCGGAGGGCATATTGGGATTTCTTATAAGCTTCCGGGTTAGAGTCCCGCTCCTAGAAAGCGGCAGATCTACCCTGTAGCTCAGTGCGAATGTTGCCTGTAATCCATGGCTTCTGGTTGGGGTATGTACGTACAGTCACTGTGGGGACGAGGTCCTCGATGCACTTATTGATAAAGCCAGTGACTGATGTGGTGTACTCCTCAATGCCATCTGAAAAATCCCAGAACATATTCCAGTCTGTGCTAGCAAAACAGTCCTGTAGTTTAGCATCTGCTTCATCTGAGGGGCTTGACCTCTGACCTGAGCTGTGATCTGGCCAGCTTAATGTTCCAGTTGGTAGCTTGCTAGCACTCACATGACTGCTAGCGCCATCTTGAAAAGGGGCATTTGGTAGGTCCCTCTGTTACATTTTTCTAAGTAATGAGAAAGCTCGGGAGGAGGCAATGTTGAAAAGTAATCTTTAGGCATTTTGTACTTTTCTTAAATTAAGTTTTGTAATTGACTAAAATAATGAGACAAAAAAAATGTGTTTGAAAAATTCAAGTTTTTGCTGTGAAACCAAGGGTTATTTTCCCCCCAAGGCGGGCGGGCCGCAACATTTTATCTAATTCCAACTGGGAGTGTACTAAACTCACTACTTACAGTGTAGCGCTTCTTCTTGTCCCTCTGCTCGTTGTAGCAGGGAATGCTGACATTGGGGCAGCAGGGAATGCTGACATTGGGGCAGCTGGACTGCTCCTCCATCCTGAGCTGGAGCGGTCAGAGTTCAGAGGTTTAAGGGTCTACAGGTCAAGCCCCTCAGCACTCCTACACAGCGTCCGGTCCTGGACAGAGCTCACATTGATGACTGGACCATCCCCATCCTGGTTCACTGCTGTGTACAAGAGATGAGAGTGATTAGACTATAGATAGAAATTTACTCTAGAGAAGGGATACTGCTCTAAATTCCATATAAGAGAATGAGCATACCTGCTCTATCATGTTACATTTCTACCTTACAACCCTCTTAACGTTTCAACCACCTGAATAAACCCCAAGCTTAGCCCCCACACATTGATCCTGTGTGGAGCTGATTGCAGAGCACTGTCAAATGGATCCTCAGCAGTTATGGAGGGAGCTGGTGGTTCTAGCTGCTAGCGTGGCAGAGAAGAAACCACACTGGGGTCAGTGAGCAGCAACATCAACAGCAGGCTCATCTCATCCTGGGCAGACAGACATTAGGCTACCCTGCCAGGCCTCCCCCTGTTACACTCCCCTTCAGTTTCTCACTTGCTACTTGGCCTATACAGCCACTATGACCTGTTCAAATTCTTTCCCTCACTATTATCCACCACCTCACTTCATCTCATCTCCACATTTTCACCTCTCCTCTTCCCCACATGCCTACAATCCCTTCCTACCTCACCCTCTCTCCCCCAATAGGCAGACCCAGAGCTGCATGACCTCCTTCTCCCCTCTTATTACCTCTCGCCCCACACCTCCCCCTCCCACCCACCCTCTCCCTCCACACCTCCCCCTCTCCCTCCCTCCCACCCACTCCCCACACAACCTCTCGCCCCACTCCCCCTACACATACATACACACCCTCCCTCCCTCCCACCAACCTCCCTCTCACCACACATCCACCCTCCCTAGCTCGCCACCCCACTCACACCCACCCTCTTCCCTACTCCCCCTCTCACCCAATCCCCCACACTCTCCCACCACCACCCTCCCGCCCCCACTCACACCCTCTTGCCCCACTCCCCCTCCCCACACACCCTCTCGCCCCACTCCTCCCTCTCACCACACACACACACACACTCACCCACCTACCACCCTGCTCTCGCCCCACACACACCCTCCCTTCCCACACCCACCCCACTCCCACGTCGCCAAATTCACCCACCCACACATATAAACCCTCCATCCCTCATGCCCCCCCAAAAACACCCCCCACCCATACATACAAACACTCCATCCCGCTCGCCCCCAAAAAAACACCCCACCCCAAAAAAACTACCCCCCACCCTTCCCACACCCACCCTCCCTTCCCACACATACACACATCCTCCCTCTCGCACCACACACCCCCACCCACTCTCCATCGCACCTAACCCACCCTCTCACCACACACACTGTCTCTCTCGCTGCCCACACACACACGCTGGGTCTGTGACATTCTCCCTGGCTCCTGTCAGAGTGTGGAGGACTGGAGGTATTTATAGATAAACTTCAAAGGGTCAGCGGAAGGTGCACAGGCTAGTAAGAGACCTTTAGGAAGCTGCCCAGTGGGACCACCAAGACAGGAAGAGGGGCATTATAGAGACCACTCTCTACAAAGGTCATAGTAGCCTATATGGAAGTCATCTTGAAGACCTTATTCGTGTTCAGATTTGTTAACGTTTACATGCTGATTGCGTCATGTCTGTTATCTTGTTAGAAACAAAGCTCTTTGTTTGGTGGCGCGACGCTGTGACTGTGCCTTTGTTTCCGAGTGAGGTCAGCTAGCATGTTAAGTCATTTCTTTCAGGCCCTGGCATTGTGTGCTCGGTGTAGGCTATAACACGCTGGTAGAGTTAGTTTAACTGTGCTGTACTGAATGTCCCGACTCGAGAGATCTAATTCAACTCACGTAGTAGTAACGACATCAAGGGAGAAAGCCTGTTAAAATGCACAAGTGCAGGGATCGTCAGTTGCAAACTCAATTCAAATTCACATCTATGCAAGCCTGGCAAAATGACTGCGGGTCACCAGGCAGAATCCGCTTTTTAACATAACAGAAATACTTTTGTTCAAAAGAGAAATAAACTACCCGCAGTCTAATCTATAGCATACTCCTTCATTTGGAATGCAGAATATTCTTGATTAATATTCTTGATGAATCCGCAACCTCAAACCCATATTACAGTGATACACATGATCACATAGGGGGAAAAAAAATCAGACTTCAGCCCAAGTTTGTGTTCAGGGGATTTAGGTCACTAAATAAATACATCAAAAAGAAAATGAATCCTCACATTCTACAACAAAAACACATTCACTGATTGCCAGATGTTGTGCACTTTGTTACAACACTGGGCTTGAATTAACTTGTGCTGACAAGCTCAAATGTATTGCTATCAGAAATAACCCTCCTCTTCCAGGTTTGTTCAGACACACACATCCTTGCGTTCTGGACATCCTCTGAGGATGTTGAACAATCTGAACGGCATCATTTGTAGGAGTCTCAGCAGCACACCGTATCTTGTCAGCGGTTAGACCGAGAGGTCAGGAAACTCTTGATAAACAGAAGTGAAAGAGCAACCAGGCGTGGCATGAACCCAGTCAGTAAGCTGTGTAGACATTGGGGGACATAGCCTACCTAACCAGGGGTGTCCTCTTCTCTGCTGGTATGAAAGGATGGCCATGGCACAATAGTATGTTTTACAGACAGACCTACGGGTTGTTTAATTGGTGAGAGATCTAGGCTATTTGTTATGCAACAGTATGGATTATTTCTAAAGCGCCGACTACCGTTAGCCTGTGGGCTAGAAATTAGCAACGAGACACTAATCTACAATAGACAAACATCCTCTCCCAGGGAGGAATTGATAATGAAAGGTTTCTCTCAAAAAAGGGAGGTGTGAGACTAGCCTAGCGTGAGCCTAACCAGTCTGATTAACCAGGCTGTAATATACAATTCATCGGTATATACAGCCTAAAACAAATGCCTGCAAAATCGTGTAAATGTTCCCTACAAGCCAGAATGGGGAAAACAATGACATTTAAACTGGTATTGTATTTCCTGTTTGCCTGGTCTGTCTGAAAATAACAAACCATAACAGTAAACTACAACATTATATTGAATGGGGGGGGGCTCAAGTAGGAAGCACACCCTAAAATGACTGCTGTGTGGTAGATCCGCCAGTCCCAATACACCAACGTCAGTTATAGATTTTCAGAGATATTCATCATTCAACTTTTTGGCCTATTTGCAGATTTAAAATGCTGCAGTGTTCAAATAGTTTTACTCATCAAGTTCTGGTCTGTTAGTGCTCAGTGGTGCCGTTTACAGCCATAATTCCCAATCCTGAGAAGTAGAGCTTTATGAGACATAATGTGAGTTTGTCTCTGTGTATTATGGTTGTTGGTTCATCTGCCGGCTGTGACCAGCCAGACAGTGTTGTGTTTGTTAATGGGTGAGGACTGAGGCGTCTGGACTGGACTGCTGGTTAGGCAAAACTCGGATTAATCAGGCTGTAATACACAAGTCATCGGTATATACAGCCTGAAACGAATGCCTGCAAAATCGTGTTAACGTTCCTTAGAGGCCAGAATGTTGAATACAATGACATTTAGACTTACTAGTTGTTACATTTGAGCCTACATACAGTCATAACAAGAGTGAAGTCTCAATCTCAACAGGGAACACTGCATTGACAAGTGGAAAAGTAACGTTACACACAGATGTTTTCACGTTGAAGACATCTGGGTGTTCCATGAACAGACAGACTGGAAAGAATAGGGGTATAATTATTAGTCCAAACAGTTGCAGAGTTTGTTCGGTCCCTCTCCGTTTACTTTCGTTTAAAAAACTTTTTGCAACAGAATCGGCGTAATTTTTTATTGAACCTTTAAATTAACTAGGAAAGTCCGTTAAGATCACGTGTGTGTAATGAATACACCCAGGACTTTAACAAAGTGTTTGTTAGTTGAAAAACGTTAGGTAAAGAGACAGCGCTGGGCTCGGTTTCTTAAAAGCATCTCAAGAACTTAGCCTTACGATGCTTTTGGGAAACCAGGTCCTGTAAGTTGCTGTTACTGAACATATATTTCTAACTGAATAAAGTTACGTAATGACACCATTTAACAGCTTTAGGGCTGTAGATGGCACAACGATATTGAGGCAATGATATTCGGTGAGTTGCATAGACATCTTGTACGACAACATTTCAGAAAAGTATACGTGTAAACATACCTCCAACTAACTCCAATGACGTGTCGCGCTGAAGGCAAATGAATGTGTCGGTAAAAAACGAGGACAAAATCCGGTGAGTTTGACTCAACTATGGGAAACGTACTCAACGGTAAAGCGTGTACTTTCTACCATCCACTCCGAGCTTCAGTGGAGGGGTAGCTCGAAACAGGAAACATCTAGAGGTTTGTGCTCAAATTCAAATGAAATTAGTCACGGGACCACACTTCAAGAGGATGAAAACATTTAGGTGGAAACATTAGCAAACAGTACCCCCCCTAGCGGTGGAACGTGGGCAAGGCCACAACCTAAACCACGTTGTTCCATGTGAAATGAGTGTGTGGGTGACACTAGATCAACAGCCTACTGCATGTATGTAGAGCGTCATCTTTAATGGCTATCAAAGGTCTGTCTGCCTGTTTGGTCATTTCTTGTAACTTTTGTTCTATTCTACTCAATTGTATTGTATTATAAATATATTATGGTCTAGTCTGTTGTGTTATTTATATTCTGTAATTATATTCTTTGATAGTTAGAGCACATGGATGTCCAAGTCCTATCTAGCAGGTGTCCCTTCCATTCTTGAAATTGTCTCTACATGCTTGGCGGTGCTTATATCATAACTGTGAAGGTTGACCTCTCTCTGACAGGAGGCTTGGTGACAGGAAGAGAGCAGTCCTGCAAGCTGCAGCGGTACCTTGAGGTCAGCATTAAAGTGCTCCAGGAAAGTGGACGTCTGCCAAGGAACTATACTTGGCCCTGCCTCCCTCTTCAGGAAATATTGACTCATCTGTCAGATATGTCCTCAACCGGTACCAGTAGATAAAACTAACCTTCTTATCATCGCTTTATGAATGAATGTTCATGATGAAACATACCACACTTCTTTCCATGTAACTACAGTCATACTAACTGGCTCTTCCCATGGCTATAATAGTGGCCTTTCTATTTAAGCTTATGGGTGGATATCTATTGAGATAAAGCTCACCCAAAGTAGGCATGTGTATTGTAATGAATTAGCTAGTTAAACACAGGGCTTAAGAAATTGGTATTTCCACTTTAAAACTGGATCCAACATACAGTGACTTCGGGAAGTATTCAGACCACTTCACTTTTTCCACATTGTTATTTTACAGCCTTATTCTAAAATGGGTTGAAACAATTCTCCACTCATCAATCTACACACAATAATGGCAAAGCAAAAACAGGTTTAGACATTTTTGCAAATGTATTAAAAATTAAACACTGAAATATGACATTTACATAAGTATTCAGACCCTTTACTCAGAACTTTGTTGAAGCACCTTTGGCAGCTATTACAGCATCGAGTCTTCTTGGGTATGATGCTACAAGCTTGGCACACCTGTATTTGGAAAGTTTCTCCCATTTTTCTCTGCATTTTTCTCTGCAGATCCTCTCAAGCTCTGTCAGGTTCGATGGGGAGCATCACTGCACAGCTATTTTCATGTCTCTCCTGAGATGTTCGATTCGGGTTCAAGTCCAGGCTCTGGCTGGGCCACTTATGGACATTCAGAGACTTGTACCGAAGCCACGCCTGCGTTGTCTTGGCTGTGTGCTTAGGGTCGTTATCCTGTTGGAAGGTGAACCTTTGCCCAGTCTAAGGTCCTGAGAGCTCTGGAGCAGGTTTTCGTCAAGGATCTCGGTACTTTGCTCCATTCATCTTTCGAGCCTAACTAGTCTCCCAGTCCCTGCCGCTGAAAAACATCCCCACTGCATGATACTACCACCACTCTCCACCGTAGGGATGGTATTGGCCTGGTGATGAGCGGTGCCTGGTTTCCTCCAGACATGACGCTTGACATTCAGGCCAAAGAGTTCAATCTAGGTTTCATCAAACCAGAGAACCTTGTTTCTCCTGGTCTGAGAGTCCTTTAGGTGCCTTTTGGCAAACTCCAAGCGGGCTGTCATGTGCCTTTTACTGAGGAGTGGCTTCCGTCTGGCCACTCTACCATAAAGGCCTGATTGGTGGAGTGCTGCATAGATGGTTGTCATTCTGGAAGGTTCTCCCATCTCCACAAAGGAACTCTGGAGCTCTGTCAGAGTGAAAATTGGGTTCTTAGTCACCTCCCTGACCAAGGCCTTTCTCCCCCGATTGCTCAGTTTGGCTGGGTGACCAGCTCTAGGAAGAGTCTTGGTGGTTCCCAAGTTCTTCCATTTAAGAATGATGGAGGCCACTGTGTCCTTGGGGACCTTCAATGCTTCAGAAATGTTTTGGTACCCTTCCCCAGAGCTGTGCCTCGACACAATCCTGTCTCCGATCTCAACGGACAATTCCTTTCAACTCATGGCTTGGTTTTTGCTTTGACAGACACTGTCAACTGTGGGAGCTTCTATAGACAGGTGTGTGCCTTTCCAAATCATGTCCAATCAATTGAATAGTTGGACTCCAAACAAGTTGTAGAAACATCTCAAGACTGATCAATGGAAACAGGATGCACCTGAGCTCAATTTCGAGTATCATAGCAAAAGGTCTGAATACTTTATGTAAATAAGTTATTTCTGTTTTTTATTTTTTTTTATAAATGTGCAAAAGTTTCAAAACCTGTTTTCACTTTGTGAGATTGACGAAGGAAAAAACATTTTAGTATAAGACTAACGTAACAAAATGTGCAAAGGGTGAAGGGGCCCGAATACTTTCCGAATGCATTGTTCATGTAGGTTTACCGTACTCAAATTATGTAACGTCAAAGTAGTTGTACACAAGGGGGCAGCATAACGTCGTTTGAAATAGAGTTGTCATTCCACGGATGATGTCATACATACAGGAAGTACTCTGTGTGCCAGGATCTGTTAATAGTACTACAGAAGGCATACTGTTTTGTTGTTATTGTTAAATTGTTTTGTTATAAAAACGTCCATAATCGGCTCGTTTTGACAACAACATTGTGTGAGGATTGTAAGAATCAACGGACAAAAAATATAAAATAATATATTTTGTCACCATCCTCCGGATGATTGCAATGACACAATGACTCCTATGTGATGACAATATTGTCGTGTTAATATTATCAGGTTCATTTGCGCTCAACGCAACATGCGCTTTTTGGAGCGCTCCCCCGATTCTGACCAATCAGGTGCGAGGCCGCCTGCGCAGATTGAAAGACTCTTCTAGAAGGAGGCTGGACGCGAGATTCGGCGGGATGGACAAAAATCAGACTGCGAAAACAACAAAATAGAAGTGCAGTAAACAGTGAGAGGGAGAATAGTGTTGAGGCTACAAGGCGGGTTACAGCTCGATAAATATGTTAACATCCTGTTCGATCGGATTATGACATTACATGCATCGTGGTGACATGCAAAAGATAAGCAGACTCGTTTTTTTTTTTTTAAATATACGATTGCACACATTTCCTACAGCGAGAACGAGTTTGACATGGAAAAGTGAAGCGCTAGCCAGCAGACGTAGCACTTTATTTTCACTGTCATAAAATAACCTGGAAGATTATAGACATCGGGTGGTATGGAAAACTGTCCATAAAGATCACCTAATTCGCTTTTTATATGGATTTTAGCCCAACTACAAATAGAGGATATTTTGAAAAAGCGTTGATCAGCTGTCAATATGGCCGAAATAAAGTCGCTCAGGTGGGTGATACATTGTTGCTAAAGTTACCATTCACTAGGCTACTTACTAGCTACATTTTATTGTTTCAGATATGATACAAAAATGATCGTTGCAACAGAATAGTTATATTAAGGAAACTCACTCTGAACCCCTGCTCTTTGCATGGCATTATCTTATTAAGCAAGATGTCACGTTGATTTTGACACATCACGAACACCTGCTCTCAGTCGCATTGTAGCATTTTAGGATAGTGAAATTCAGTAGGCTACAGTACAACCTAGTTATTCCTATAAAGGTTCATTCAAATAATTGTATAATTTAATTTATACACCCTGCCAAATAACGTATGTGAAAAATGCATGATTATAGAACAGTCAGTTTGCATGTGGCACAAAAAATGTCTCACCGATTATTTCCTGTCAAGGCCTGCGGCACGAGCTTGATAACCAATACAGTTGCTTATTTTGTAGTAAGCTAGGCTATTTCCTAAATTGCTAATGATACCATTGATAAAAAATCAAAATAAACATTTGATTTGAGTTGTCGGGTGGGTTATGTAACTACTTTGGTCGGTATTGTGGCCTATTTTGGGGCTCAATTCAACACCCATTCATTGACATCTAGCCCCGAACAGAAAACATGGCTTTGTATCATGAGAACGACTATTATTGAACAGGTAGAGCGCTTGCTATTTTCATCCCAGGGTACATTTTTGTTGTTTATAAGATTGGGTCATGGCCCAGCCATCTTATTTTAGAATGAACATTATTGTTTTAGGACAAAAGGAGTTATTATAGGTGTATGTATTTAGAAAAAGCACGTTTTTGTTGCTGTAGTCTAAATCCAACATAGTGTGATTGTTTTGTACACCATTCTACCCTGTTGTGTGGGTACATGATGGGGAAATCCCCAGTGACAAAAAAGTCCCAGAGAGTCCCAAAAAATGGTACACAGAGAAGGCTACTACTGTAGGCTAGGCATCTATTGTTTTCACAAATCAGAATGTTCAGTTAATTACATATATTAATGCTAATGCTTTGGTTATTAAATAGACAGAGCACTAATGTATTCATTTATGGAGATATTTTCCCTCTTGAGGTAAGGCCAGAGTGATGCAGCTGTGTGTTATTAGTATTCATGAGTTTGAGCCTGTGAATGGCTGAATGAACTATTGGTTTATCGGCTGATTGGAACCTGCTCACTGCCCTTAAACACACAAACATGACAATTATGTCATTTCTGTTTGAATGAACAGCTCAGTGGCGCGTGTGTGTATCCCTCCACCCCCTACCCGCCTAGACCCTACCCCCTTCGGTGTGCCCCATCTGGGGGTGAAAGGGGAGGGCCAGGGTGGGGGAGGATGGTCCTCCGCCTCTCCCTCTGCTTTACATTTCATGTGGAAGTTTAAATTGAAGTAACGGGTGGAAACACATTGACAAAGACAGTATTGCAGTTTTATATTTTATTCACATGCTAAATGAGGGATTGAAAAAGCATATGAAGAGGATGACACGTTTAGGTTCAGTTTGATTTAGAACATATATTTTTGTGCCTTCGCTAACAGGTTCATTCGTTACATAGGTATTAGAGATTAAGATAACCTGACCACTACAAATGAAGAACTAGTGTGTGAGGGAAAGTGGGCCTCAAACAGTGTAGGCTCGCTCAGGCACCTTAGCCAAGTTCTTATATAAGAAATAATTTCAATCCCCCGGGTTGGTTTTGAAACTCCTGTTTAGTTCAGCCTGGACCGTTAGGGCTGACCTATTAGTTTAGCCACTCCCTGACCTGCCTACTCGCAGCGTGCACACACTCACACACACACTTTTATGCCACACATACACACACCTATATGCCACACACACACCTACCTTTATGCTACACGCACACACACCTATATAGGACAAAGAGCCTGTTGATGTAGAATTACCCAGCCACTTCTACCTCTCTCTTTCCTGTAGTGAGGGAATTATGATGACATTTTATTGGCATGTCCCAGTCAGCACTGAACAAGCCCTTTCATCACAGGCCAGTACTGGAAACCTGTGGGAGGCCTTGTTCTACCCACCACAGTGTGTGTATGTGTGCGTGTTCCAATATTTGTGTGTTCATGTGCTCTGCTGGCTCGTGCAAGTGTTTCTCAGAGGCCAAAACAACAGCCATATTTAGCAACTTTGTACTTTGACATTTCTTTTAGAAGAAAAGGAGTGCTGTAAATCCACCCGAATGTTCATCCCAACCAGGACGATTGCATCATGCTGAATATTGTATAGAAATGATTGCTTATTTTGCACATTAGAGAGCCATTTTTATTTTACCAGGTAAGTTGACTGAGAACACATTCTCATTTACAGCAACAACCTGGGGAATAGTTATCGGGGAGAGGAATGAGCCAAATGTAAACTAGTGATGATTAGGTGGCCATGATGGTATGAAGGCCAGATTGGGAATTTATCCAGGACACCAGGGTTAACACCCCTACTCTTACAATAAGTGCCATGGGATCTTTAGTGACCTCAGAGAGTCAGGACACCTGTTTAACGTCCCATCCAAAAGACAGCACCCTACACAGGACGATCACCTTTTCAAGCTTTTTTTTTTCAAGACCAGAGGAAAGGGTGCCTCCTACTGGCCCTCCAATACCACTTCCAGCAGCATCTGATCTCCCATCCAGGGACTGGCCAGGACCAACACTGCTTAGCTTTAGAAGCAAGCTAGCCATGAGATACAGAGTGGGATGCCGCTGGCAAACGCTACACAGGCATGTTAATGTTACAAAGGCTACTGAATGCAGTCCTTGTCCTTCAGGCTCCAGATTGTATGGGGCTGTGGCTGACCTTGATCAATTACCAGGGTAGCTTAACATTACTGTACAATTAGAGTACATTTAGGCCCATATGTTTCTGTGGTATTGCCCAACATCAGACTCTTACTTGACAGTATCTGGATTACAACAAGGGCAACAGCTCAGTATATCTGTTGGCAGCTGTGGTGTAGCTCTCATCAGTTAGAACAGTGTCAGTGTGAACTTATAGGTTAGGGTTGTTCTGTGGTTACTCTGGGCAACCGGTGTCCTCAGCTTCCTTCCTGTTTGTTTATTAGATGTTCTACTCCTGGCACAATGTGATGCCATGAAGGAAGTGTTGCCCAGCAACAAGACATTTCCATGGACAGATTTAAGTTTGCACAACTACTCTCTGGTGACACAGTTTAATATTAGAGAAGGACCAGCTGTGTCCAGTATTACAGCACAGTTTCTCATTAGAGAAGGACAAGCTGTGTCCAGCATTACAGCACAGTTTCACATTAGAGAAGGACAAGCTGTGTCCAGCATTACAGCACAGTTTCACATTAGAGAAGGACAAGCTGTGTCCAGCATTACAGCACAGTTTCACATTAGAGAAGGACAAGCTGTGTCCAGTATTACAGCACAGTTTCACATTAGAGAAGGACAAGCTGTGTCCAGCATTACAGCACAGTTTCACATTAGAGAAGGACAAGCTGTGTCCAGCATTACAGCACAGTTTCATATTAGAGAAGGACAAGCTGTGTCCAGTATTACAGCACAGTTTCACATTAGAGAAGGACAAGCTGTGTCCAGCATTACAGCACAGTTTCACATTAGAGAAGGACCAGCTGTATTACAGCCTTTTGGTGCCTGAGAAGCAGCAAGTCTCTAATAGATTGGAGATATGTTTTTTCTTCTAACATCAACATTTGAGGCAAAAAGTGGACAGTTGTGTGATGTTGGATTTTCTTCAAAAAGTGTAACAGTTGTTTCACTATAACCAATCAAACTAGCTTTTACCCTTTTTCAATCTAGGCATAGAGACCGCCACAGCCAGGCATCATTATGTCTGATCTAGCGGGGAATGGGAGGCTAGGCTACTCTAATTATGGTTAGGAATGTCCTGTTTAATATGAATCTCTGTGCCGTTTACAGCTGCATGCCACTCACTGAGACTACCGCCAATCTTGCCTCACTATGAATTACTCTGTGCCTGCTCAATCCATTGACATCTGATTCAGTTTTAAATTGTGTGGTTATTTGTAGTGGGGTATCGGTGGGTTGGTGCTGAATGTGACTCAGTTGTGGCATGAATAATGTACTATTCCTGTTTTTGTATTTTTCTGTTTTAATTATGTCAGTTATGTTGATTTAATGATAGTGAAATGTGAAGAGTAATGATTTGATTATAATGAAGTAATATGAGTAAGCTTAGTTTCATGCAGTCGTTTTTCTGAACAGTTATCTGCCCTCTCTCCCCTCCATGTTTCTCTTTCCTCTACCTCCCTCTCTCTCTCTCTCCTTTTCAGTGAGTCTGACGATGAAGAGCTACACTCCACAGATCCTGAGGGTAAGGACAAGAGCAAAGACAAGAAGATACTGTGCAAAGTCAAATGGTCTTGTGACGAGGTGGGTCAAAGTAGATAGAATATGATTTATTTTGTAAATGTGTGCTGTATTGTTCAACACTGTTGGTTTATCATTTAATTTATCATGATATGAAGGAAGCCCCATAGGGCGTTTTACTTTTCTGAAGTACTGGAGATACAGGGAGTGTCTCAGGAAGGTTGGCTCCTCACCTCTCTCTCTCTGTCTCTCTCTGTCTCTCTCTGTCTCTCTCTGTCTCTCTCTGTCTCTCTCTGTCTCTCTCTGTCTCTCTCTGTGCCTCTCTCTCTGCCTCTCTCTCTGCCTCTCTCTCTGCCTCTCTCTCTGCCTCTCTCTCTGCCTCTCTCTCTGCCTCTCTCTCTGCCTCTCTCTCTGCCTCTCTCTCTGCCTCTCTCTCTGCCTCTCTCTCTGCCTCTGCAGGATGAGAGGCTGAAGAAGTTAGTGGAGCAGCATGGAACAGACTCCTGGAAATTAGTAGCTAATCATTTCCCAGTAAGTGGTACAACTGTGACACACTGTTAGAAAATGGTGTTCTGAGGGAAAATGGCGGGGATGCAACTCAATATTAGGAAGGCGTTCTTAATGTTTTGTACACTCAGTACGTTATCTGGATAAGAAAGGTGATAAGACGGGTCACAGGTGTTGTGTAAGGAATGGGTTATTAGCCCGTGTGTGTGAATAACTGTAATAACACATGGTGTTGTGTAAGGAATGGGTTATTAGCCCGTGTGTGTGTGAATAACTGTAATAACACATGGTGTTGTGTAAGGAATGGGTTATTAGCCAGTGTGTGTGAATAACTGTAATAACACATGGTGTTGTGTAAGGAATGGGTTATTAGCCCGTGTGTGTGTGAATAACTGTAATAACACATGGTGTTGTGTAAGGAATGGGTTATTAGCCCGTGTGTGTATGAATAACTGTAATAACACATGGTGTTGTGTAAGGAATGGGTTATTAGCCAGTGTGTGTGAATAACTGTAATAACACATGGTGTTGTGTAAGGAATGGGTTATTAGCCAGTGTGTGTGAATAACTGTAATAACACATGGTGTTCGTGGGATGGGGGGGTTGTGTGTTACTGAGGTGTCATGCTCTGCTTTGTGTCTGTCTTGTCACAGGGGAGGACAGATGGCCAGTGTCAGCACCGCTGGCAGAAAGTGCTCAACCCAGAGCTGGTGAAAGGACCCTGGACAAAAGAGGAGGATCAGAAGGTAAGTGAAGATGGGCGTTACCCCAACCTGGCATGAGTGAGGGGGGAGTAGAGGGAAAGAAATGGGAAGGGAGGAGGGGAAGAGGTAGAAAAGGAAGGTAGAGGGCTTTATTGGAGCAGGTCATTGATAATACAAACAAGCTGCAGTATAAACATAACAGACCTTTCTCTTGTAATCTGAAACATTGAAAGTAACATACAGTACACCCGTTCCTCTCCTGCGCTGTGTCCCAGTCGGCAGCCCCTGCAGTAGTTTTCATTGACTGCAAACATCCCACTACCTCATGCTTTTAAACAACTTAAACAGCCTCTCCCTGGTCGTGAGACCCTCCTCAGCCAGGCTGTAGGCTCATATCTCTCATAGTTGGAAGGTGAACAATGCATTCCTTAAATAAAACTACATGATGCCTTGCCTGCTGGAATGTCAAGATTGGGGTCTTGCTCCTCCAACATCTAGGCTTCACATCACAACACATGCCAGTGATAGGATTGTTCTGGCTCTCCCTTAGTGACATGCTACAAGTAAGATATACAGGAAGATAATAGCGCTGGCTAGTGTGGGACTGCTGAGAGATCTCATCACATGTTTAGCTCCATGATAGAAGCGCTATGGCACCGAGCTCTACTTCTTCATTCTGGACATTCTCTACGACGTTGACGTTGCCAATGATGATGTGGCAGCTCTGTTTGTGAAGTAAGGGGCTGTAGTGAAGTTTCATAAATGGCCTATATCCCTCCAGTCATAGATTAAATATTAAACAGTATAGATATTTTTAGAGGTCCAGAAGAATGCCTGTCTGGATTGCATTGTTAGAAGTCACTTACAATTCCCTGTCTTCTTTGTTTGTTTGTGTGTGTAGGTCATCGACCTGGTGCACAAATATGGCCCCAAGCGCTGGTCGGTGATCGCTAAGCACCTGCAGGGACGCATCGGAAAGCAATGTCGTGAGCGCTGGCACAACCACCTGAACCCTGAAGTAAAGAAGTCCTCCTGGACCCAGGAGGAGGACTGCATCATCTACCAGGCCCACAAACGCCTGGGCAACCGCTGGGCTGAGATCTCCAAGCTGCTGCCTGGAAGGTAACATAATGATATACTGTACAGTTCTATGCCTGAGGATGTGGGCGGTTGAAACTCAATAGAGGAAAATGGATTCCCTTCTTCTCCTTGTCTGATCTCCTTCAGTATGGTGATGGCTCCAACTGGTGGTGCCATATTGCTTACAGCTACATTATTGGTAAATGGGTTGGACCTAGGGCACAAGGTTTGTTCAGACCAGTCTAAAATGTCATGTCACGCTTATAGGACGGACAATTCCATTAAGAACCACTGGAACTCCACCATGAGGAGGAAGGTAGAGCACGAGGGGTATCTTCAGGAGGGCTGCAGGGGATTTGGCTTTGACCATGGGGGGGTGAAGAGAAGTCACCACAGACCCTGTGTCCCCCAACCAGACACCCCCCACCACGGGCACAGCCCTCTGGGCATGGAAGGACCAACACAGGTGAGACACGGGTCTCTCAGTTCAGATCCTCTGCATAAGTTTGTCTTGATCATTCGGTTTGTTTGAGTTTTGAAGGCTTGTTGTTGATGGGTCTGTCCTGTGCTTTGTAGCTCGGGGGTTACCCTTATAGCCCTCACTGTGGCCAACTGATGGACAGCCTCCAAGACTCCTCCAGCTACTTATCGGTGAGTGACCTGTCCCTTACAACTGAGTCAGGTGTGTTGTTTCCTCAAAATGTGCAACATTTGGACTGAAGAAAGGGCATTTGATCCTAAATCAGTAGACAAGTTGTTCAATCCTGTCCACTTTCCCCATCATATACTTTCCCACTCTACTACCTTCAGTCTGCACTTTTTATTAATCAGTCTCTCAATCAAACAACTGAACGATCTGCCTGAATCCTTGCTTCTTCTGTGTCTTTTAACAAATGTGTGGATTGGTGTTAATCTGAATAAGTCTTTGAGTCTGTCTTGAGTAATTTGCGAGTACATTTGTTGTCTCCTTCCTTCCGTGCGTTCCTTTTCCTCACTCCCTCCGTCCTGTCCTCCTCTCCTTCCCGTGTGTGTTTATTCCAGCCGTCCTGCCATGACGACCCAAACAAAGAGCAGAGAATTAAGGAGCTTGAGCTTCTGCTTATGTCAGCAGAGACCGAGGTCCGGAGACAGGCCCAGTGCCGAGGCCCATGTGTAAGGACACACACTCTGTGTGTGAGCTCCTAGTTGTACTGTAGTGTTGTCGTAGTAGCCTACCCATCTCACCCCTCTCCCCACACTCCCGTTAGTTGTGCTTCCTAGTTCTACCCCTTCCACCCCCATTTACAGTGCTTCCTGCCATCCTGCCATGCGGCCGCCAACATAAACCTCCTCTACCCTCCCTCCCTCCCTCCAATCTCTTATTCGCTCCTCACAGCAGTAGTGCACCGTGTGTCACTTCAGCCAGCAGTTTGGTTTGGAACCAAACGTCTTTTATTTTAATTTTATTTTTCAACTATTTTTTTTCACTCTTTTTCTTTTTTACCCCAAATTTGCTTCTCAACCGGAATCCCCTCTGAGACCAGCCTTGACTTTTCCTTTCTTCATTTTTCTATTCACTCCATCCATGTATCTGATTTTCACCTGCATTGAAGATCAAACAATTATGATGATGTCAGTGGTTCAGATGTTATCTGATAAATCTCTTAGTGCAGTGCAACCCATGCTTACCACTGACTATTGTCACCCCACTTGTACAGTGTGTGTCCTGCCCTGTACTCTCCCTTCTTTCTCTCACACCATGCCAACATCTCACACCATGCCAACATCTCACACCATGCCAACATCTCACACCATGCCAACATCTCACACCATGCCAACATCTCACACCATGCCAACATCTCACACCATGCCAACATCTCACACCATGCCAACATCTCACACCATGCCAACATCTGGCTTTCACTAGGGGCCTAAAGAGTTCACATGAAGTTTGAAGTTTAAAACTGAGGGGTTACATTTGGCAGTTGGGAGATACGGTTTGGGGTATACATTTGGGTTTAGATTGCTTTCCCCTTGTCAGCTCAACTTCCATTGAAACTTCTTTGAAATGTCATTGGCCCAACCCTGACCTGTACAGTAGCCCTGGTTGATCCTGCCACCACAATCACCTCCACCCTAACCCCAGTTTCTTCTCCCCTAGAATGTGGAGCGTTACTCCAGCTGGGCAGACAGCGTGTCAGACGACACCATGACCACCAGCAGCAGCAGTCTGGAGGATCAGGCTGAGGGAGGCTGGAGGGGGGCAAAGGAGGGCCGGTGCCCCCCGATGGAGCAAGCTGAGGAGGGCTGGAGGGGCCCAGAGGAGGGCCGAGGGCTCCAGGTCCAGCACCACGTCTCCCCCAGTAAGTTCCTGTCTGTGGAGGCTAATTCCGTGCTCTCCACCTTGCAGACCATCCCAGAGTTCGCAGAGTCCATGGAGCTCATCGACTCGGTGAGTGTGTGTAGATGTGCATTTGGTGTCTGTGTGTATGTGGCAGTGTGTGTTTACATATACCAGACCCAGAGTATGGATGTATTAAAAATCCATTGTAGATGTGTCTGGCTCTACAGGACCCTATGACGTGGAGCGAGGCGTCCAGCTTCGACATGTCTGAGGCGACTACCCCCCCGAAACAAACACAAGGGGGCTACGCACCCCAGGGGAGAACCACAGAGGGGATGAGGTACGCAGTTGACCACCCCAACGGCATCTCCACCAAGCACTGTGCCCCCATGGGTCAGGGGAAGCCCCCCCCCCACACCCCGAACAACATGCCCAGATCGAGTTTGCCTACCCTGGGGAGGAGGAAGAGGGGGGACCAGTCCCCTGATAGGAATTGCCCATCCTTCTTAGACTCACCAAGCACCAACTCACCCAAGAACACCCCCACGAAAGCACTGCCCTTCTCCCCCTCCCAGGTAAGACTGATGCTAGAAATTAGATCAAGCTAAAGCATGACGGCATAATGCATCTGGCTCTGGTTGTACAGTCTGTTAAAGACGCTTACTTTACACTCCCACTTTCTTCTCCATCTCCCTTCTCTAACTGTTGTGATCATGACTTTCTCCAGTTCTTCAACACATCAGGAGGAGAGCATCTGAGCCTGGACAATCCAGCTCTGACCTCCACTCCGGTCTGTGACCAGAAGTGTCTCCTCAACACACCCTTCCAGAGGGAGACCACGCCCAAACACCAGAAAGAGAATGTGGGGTAGGAGGCGGCTACAGGTTCCTCCATATCTTCAAAATTGCTTTTAATTGGCTATATTACATGTGTGTTGATGGATTGATCTCTTCATTTTAGCAGGTGTTGTAAGAATATCTCTCTTTGCCTCACTCAGTTTCAGGACCCCTAAGATCCGTAAGTCCATCATGGTTCCGACTCCCAGAACTCCTACTCCGTTTAAGAATGCCCTGGCCGCCCAGGAGAAGATGCATGGGCCACTAAAGATGGTGGTAAGTGTCAGTGTAAAGTTGCTCTGTCTGTGCCCTGTAGTCTAAGTATTTTATAATTGAATGTGTGTGCTTAAGAGTGTAAGTACTTTGTGACAGTGCTCGTATTAATGTAAGTGTGTGTGTATATTTCAGCCCCAGTCCCTGGCCTTCCTGGAGGAAGACCTCAGGGAGGTGCTGAAGCAGGAGATTGGATCAGACATCTTCACCAGGGAACTACAACCACATTTCATGACATGGAAACATGATGTAAGTGTTTTTTTTACAGAACTGTAGTTGTTAGTGCTGGCTGTCTATTGGTATCCAGTCTAGAGGTCAACTGATTTCAAGTTTTCATAACAATCGGTAATCAGCCTTTTTGGATGACGATTATGGCTGATTACATTGCAATCCACGAGGAAACTGCGTGGCAGGCTGACCACCTGTTACGTGAGTGCAGCATCAAAAGGACCTTGTGGCTGCAAGGAGCCAAGGTAAGTTGCTAGCTAGCATTAAACTTATCTTATAAAAAACAATCAATCTTAACATAATCACTAGTTAACTACACAGGGATGATGATATTACTAGGTCAACTAGCTTGTCCTGTGTTGCATATAATCAATGTGATGCCTGTTAATTTATCATCGAATCACAGCCTACTTCAACTTCGCCAAACGGGTGATGATTTAACAAAAGCCTATTGCCGAAAAAAGCACAATCTTTGCACAAATGTACCTAACCATAAACATCAATGCCTTTCTTAAAATCAATACACAGAAGTATATATTTTTTAACCTGCATATGCAGTTAAAAGAAATTCATGTTAGCAGGCAATATTAACTAGGGAAATGGTGTCACTTCTCTTGTGTTCAGTGCAAGCAGAGTCAGGGTATATGCAGCAGTTTGGGCCGCCTGGCTCGTTGCAAACTGTGAACTAATTTGCCAGAATTCTACATAATTATGACATCGAATTGAAGGTTGTGCAATGTAACAACAATATTTAGATTTAGGGTTTCCACCCGTTCGATAAAATATGGAACGGTTCTGTATTTCACTGAAAGAATAAACATTTTGTTTTCTAAATTATAGTTTACGTATTTGACCATATTAATGACCCAAGGCTCGTATTTCTGTGTGTTATTATATCATAATTAAGATAGGGATATTGAACCACCAGCTTTCATGTTCTGAGCGAGGAACTTAAACGTTAGCTTTTATACATGGCGCATATTGTGTTTTTGCATTAGTTAAAGCAAATTGAACATGTTTCATTATTTATTTGAGACTAAATAGATTTTATGTATTATATTAAGTTAAAATAAAAGTGTTAATTGGGCGGCAGGTAGCCTAGTGTTTAGAGCTTTGGACTAGTAACCGAAAGGTTGCAAGATCGAATCCCAGAGCTGACAAGGTAAAAATCTGTTGTTCTGCCCCTGAACAAGGCAGTTAACCCACTGTTCCTAGGCCGTCATTGAAAATAAGAATTTGTTCTTAACTGACTTGCCTAGTTAAATAAAGGTAAAAAATAAAATAAAATTCAGTATTGTTGTAATTGTCATTATAACAAATATATAAAAATTGGCTGATTTTTAAAAAATAAAAAAATGACGGTATCGTCATTGAAAAATCATAGTCGGTCGACCTCTAATCCAGTCTAACCACAACCTTGTCCCTGTTTCCTTCCAGGTGGATGGGCCAGCCAGGAAGGTGCGTAAGTCCCTGGTGCTGGACTCCTGGGGGAAAGACTGTCTTAACGTCCAGCTATTCCAGGAACAGCGCAATAATGCACAGGTGTGTTCTGGGAACTAATCAATCAGACTAGTCAGTCAACCAATGAACCAACCAACCAACTAATCAATCAATTAATCAATTAATCAGTCAACCAACAAATCAATATCTATCCCTCCTTGCCCCCCTCCAGGTCCCAGAGGAGAGTCTCCTGACCAGCTCCTTACTGATGACCCCCCTCCCTGAGAGAGACCGAGAGGAGCACCCCTGCACCCCCTCGTCTGGGAGGGAGGGGTCCTGTGCCCCCCTGCTCCAACTCCCCAGCCCCCGCAAGAGGAAGAACCCCCCTTCGGTCAGAATGTCCCACCACGATTCACTTAGACAGGTACACACAGACATGTCTCTTAGGTTTTAATCCTAATTAACCTCACATTATTGCTCCTCAGATGATTTATATAATGATGGAGAGGGAAAATATTGTCTGTCCAAATTACACAGTATGTTGGGTTCAGCTGGCCACTTTTTAGTAAAAATGTATTTATTGAGCATCAAGGTCTTGGCTGTCACAAGGGGATAGAAGGGTTGAGAGGTGGGAGAGATAAATCCTCTCTTCTTCTCATGCAGGTAAAAAGCGAGTGGGAAGCAGTGGTTTATGGGAAGACTGAGGACCAGCGGATCATGACAGAGCAGGCCCGGCAGTATCTGGGTAGTACCTACCCATCCTCCGCCTGCACCTCGAGGGCCCTCGTCCTCTGAGGCCTATGTCACCACACACTACACCCATGCGGCAGAGTTGCTATGTAAACCATGCTCCTTCTCCTAACGACTCTTAGCATACTTAGACAATCTGGTGTAGGCAACTCAAATCATTTTGAAAGTTGTGTATTGATAAGATCCCTAAGTGAACACTCAAGTGTACCACAGAATACTTTACAGAAAAGGCCAAGTCAAGCATTTTTTTCTCAGTCACACTACCCAATAACCTTGACGTCCTTGATTTGAGTTTTTGTAGCCATAAATTCCTTGGTTTGTCTTTTGAATACACACAAGCCTAGCCATGTAACAGGTTTGTACAGATAAGAAATACTAGATTTTCTGCACTATAATGTGTTAAAACGGAACAACCTGCACATACAGTAAGTAGTAAGCTGTAGAAATAGACTGATTATTACTAGCAGTGGCTGAGTCTCATATTGTTCATATATTGTTTAAATAAAAATGAAAAAAAAAAGTTTTATGATGTAATATTACACGTATATGTATATTTTCTAACTTGTTTGTAGAACTACCCTGTACTGCTACACCTGTTGTTTTGAAGTCTTAGGAGAGAGACAGAGCGCTGTCTGTATGGCACTACTGAGTTGGGGTTGGCTGCAGAGAAGCGATCAGTGTTGAGGAGGTGACTGGATAGCACTTGTGATGTGACTGTATTGTTTCAAAACGCAATCAAGTTTCCGTTCCAAGGCCATACTTTCCTTTTGCAGTCTCAAGTTGAGACATTTGTTGAATGTATTTCATAGCGTGAAACTGCGAAGAAACTCCAAATGGAAGGGTACTTTTTCCCCCCGTATTTTATTTATTATCTGTATTCTAAAACGTAGATATTAATATAAGTGTAAATTGTAACATTCTCCTTTGAGAAATCTTCCCAAAGCCTTTCCCTGCCCCTAAGATTTGATCTGTCAGTTCTACTTCTTACCTTCTATTGATCTAGGTTGTGATTGGGGAAGGGTACACTGATCCAAAATCAGAATCCAGTTGTCATGTTTGCTACTGACCAATAGTGCTCAGTGTGCTAAAACAACCATGTTTAGTTGAGGGGATCCTCCTGTTCGCATGAAGGCTGTATGTTCTATTTATTCAATGTTTACTCATTTATTTATTTAAATACAAAGATAAATGATCAAATAATTATATTTTCTTATCAGAAAAGGATTGGGCTACCTTTCACCTAATCTCTCCAAATTAGACATAACAAGCAAACATGCACTGCCACTAATTCCTTTTTATTCAGCAATTATTTTAACTATCAGATTGAGTTAATTACCATTCGTATAGTGACATCACTGAGTTGTTATTGATAGAACAGTTTCCCCTGGAATCAGTTTTTTTTTTTTGTAGCAGGACCCAGTCTCTAATCATAGACAAATTGCACTTTGCTCATTGTTTTTAGTGTTTCGTTCATTTGTTTGAGAGCATGACATAGCTCGTTTTATGTGTGTGTGTGTTTTGTTAATTTTTTTCAAATCCAATGCCGTTAGATGAATGTCTCACTACGTGTGACGATTGAACATTGACCTAAATAGGTATAGATGGAGCTGCTTGATGGGTGTTTTTACATGGCATGTAAAGATTGAGCTTTTTGTAAAGATGGAAAGACAAAATATTATTTTTTGTTGTATGTCTTCATGTGACAATGCAGTTTTCTATAGCTCTGATTGGTTACCTCTGTAATATAAAGGGTGCAGCAGAGTATCTATGGTCCCTGTGGTGATGGTTGGTGTCATTCGTTCCAACGGTCTTCCAACTGTTTAGAATCTGGATTATAATTTGGATTAGAATCTGGATTAGAATTTGGATTAGAATCTGGATTATCTAGCATTAAGTGTGTTTGAAAATAAAAAGGGAATCTCCTCAGGAGAGTTCACAAGGAAAGATCATGTATGTCCACCCTCTCTGAGCTCCACAGAGCTTCCGTCTCTGATCTTTCTTATTTTCCTTCATCGGCTACACTAAATATGTATGTTCTGTTGGTTGGTTTGACTTCAGTATGTTTGGTTTGTAACATGTTTATGTTAATACTTGGACATCTAACCCTATGTTATGAGGGAATGAAGTACATTTATAGTAGTTGTTGTCATAATCATGCATGAACAACAAGCAATACGCTGGACCTTTCCAGTACCATGTTTGTACAGTCATCACAGACGTAACACTTGTCTTATTTTCTGCTATAATCATAACCAGGCAACACAGAATTCCTGCCAACTGCAAATGGAACCATGTACTTAATATGGAATAGTAATAAAATGTTATTGCATTGCATTTGTGGTTCTTTGTTATTGTGTCATGTAATAGCGCTATGATGTCGCACCTTTAACACTTCAGTGTTAATCACATGTCAAACCTCCTGGTTATCCAAATACCTTCTGTATATCCCTTTACCGTCCAGTGGAAGGACTTCTCTGTTCCCTGTCCAACCCTGTCAGGTCCTGATGGCAGTGGATTAACAGTGGCTGGGGTTGACTGCAGGCCCGACCCCCGTTCCCTGCCCTGTTTATATGTACCCCTGTCTGTGGTGTACTTGGGGGTGCCGTCAGCTTGGCCTGGAGTCTGCGGACACAAGCCCCCCTCCACCAGGACAAGATGCCTCTCCACAGGGTCAGCTGCTGGCCCTAAATACGCCAAGTCATCCGTGACTTAATGCCCCCGGGCCCCATTGTCCCCAGGGCCTGTTGCTTTTACATCCCCATCCACTCAATTGCCTCAAGAGGAGGGGTACAAGGCCCAGCGACTTGCCTTTTGTTAGGGAAGCATGAGCAACACACAAACAAATATCCACTTACATCCATCTATTTTCCCTTGCCTATGGCTCTTTTCTGGGCAGGATTTATTACCATTTTCATTATTTTATTTCACTTAGTCCTGTATGTTGGAGCTCAGAGCCTAAGATTTTCACTGTACCCTGCAATCTTACCTGCAACCCTGTACATGTGACCACTAAACACTGAATCTGATTTGAGCTATTGTTGCTTTCAGACGGTCTGTGCTCGGCCTTGAGACACATCAAAGGCTAAGTGCCTTTTAATTGGTTGTTGGCAGCAGCCTGTAAAGTGTTATGTTTACTGAGGGTATTGTTTTGGTTCTGCACAGTGCACCTCTTATTGACTTAGCTTGGCCACACATGCACTTGTTGCATATCAGTACAGATATGTGTAAACTATACAGTGTATTGACAGCCATTTATTGTGGTGGTAGCACTCAATCAATGAGAAACAAATTCAGTGATTTTAGAGAAGTACATTTTACTTCAATGAAATGTAACATACTGTTCTATTTATTATAGTATGTGCTTTGGATGTGGCCTAATGTACAGAGCTGCGCAATTGCAAACCTTGCTGTGTGTGTGTGTCAGTGGTGACCTGTCATTCAGGGCAGGTGTTTTTTTGTGTGCCTGTTTTGCATGTTATTTTGGCATTGATACGTGTCATATATCAGACAAACTGAATTGGTCCACTCACACAGACAGCATCGTGAGGAAGGCGCAGCAGCGCCTCTTCAACCTCAGGAGGCTGAAGAAATTCGGCTTGTCACCAAAAGCACTCACAAACTTCTACAGATGCACAATCGAGAGCATCCTGGCGGGCTGTATCACCGCCTGGTATGGCAACTGCACCGCCCTCAACCGTAAGGCTCTCCAGAGGGTAGTGAGGTCTGCACAACGCATCACCGGGGGCAAACTACCTGCCCTCCAGGACACCTACACCACCCGATGCTACAGGAAGGCCATAAAGATCATCAAGGACATCAACCACCCGAGCCACTGCCTGTTCACCCCGCTGCCATCCAGAAGGCGAGGTCAGTACAGGTGCATCAAAGCTGGGACCGAGAGACTGAAAAACAGCTTCTATCTCAAGGCCATCAGACTGTTAAACAGCCACCACTAACATTGAGTGGCTACTGCCAACACACTGTCAATGACACTGACTCTACTCCAGCCACTTTAATCATGGGAATCGATGGGAAATGATGTAAATATATCACTAGCCACTTTAAACAATGCTACCTTATATAATGTTACTTACCCTACATTGTTCATCTCATATGCATACGTTGATACTGTACTCTATATCATCGACTGCATCCTTATGTAATACATGTATCACTAGCCACTTTAACTATGCCACTTGGTTTACATACTTATCTCATATGTATATACTGTACTCGATATCATCTACTGTATCTTGCCTATGCTGCTCTGTACCATCACTCATTCATATATCCTTATGTACATATTCTTCCCCTTACACTGTGTATAAGACAGTAGTTTTTTTGGAATTGTTAGTTAGATTACTTGCTCGTTATTACTGCATTGTCGGAACTAGAAGCACAAGCATTTCGCTACACTCGCATTAACATCTGCTAACCATGTGTATGTGACAAATAAAAAAAAATTTGATTTGATTTGATTTGATTTATATCAGTTTGCAAACAATGTAAAAAATAAAATAAAACTTAAAGGAAGCAGCATACAAACATGGTATTTTTTTGCTTTATTGAGTAAGGCAGCTCCAATATGCAGGTGTTTCAGCCTAGCTCTGTGCTTTCTGTGGTGGTGGGTCAGCCAGCGGAAAATACAAAGCGTAGGGGTTGGTCATGTTCTCTAGTTGTGCCGTGATTGACTCGGTGTTCCGTCACTCATGGGGACACTACGTCACTGCAAAATCTACAGGGAGAGCTAGAAAATTCAGGCCCCTTAGGTGATGCCATAGATTTACATTAGAAGTGCCCATCCAAGAAGGCTCAAGGTCATTGGCCACAGATGAAATTACGTAAAATCACATATCTACCGTAGCTTTGATTGGACTGATCATGTCAACATCATACTTTCAAAGTCTTAACTAGCAAGCTAGACAAGCAGTCATCATCATGAATCAAGTGAACAGTCTACTGGAAATCCTTTCCATCCTTTTCATATGAAGAGAAATGATAGACAAAACTTGTCGGTGCTCATCGGCCATTGGACATAAACATTACACAAGTTGGAAATTGCAAATTCAACAATGAGTGGTTTGAAAGGAATCAGTAGCTAACTGAAAGCTTTGCAAAGCAATCACTACTGTGGCCTGCTATTTGGTGGAGAGGGTGTGTGGTCAAGGTCTGGGTTTAAGGGTCTCTTTTCCAAGCTTAAAAGGATAAACATTCACATGCAAAACCATGGGCCGAAAAAGTTGAATACATTGGCCATGCTGTCCAGCATAACTTCTGCTGCATTGAAACAACTGGAAACTCAGAACTGGGAAATCTCAGACTTCAGTGAGTTCAAGACAACTGGGAACTCTGAAAAAAACACTTTGAACAGTCATCCAACTCGGAATTCCAAGTCGGGAACTCGACTTCTTTCTAGAGCTCCAACCTGAAGATCACTGACATCATGATTCAACCTTGTTTTTCTCTGAGTTCCCAGTTGTCTTGAAAGCACCATACATCCAGAGAATGCCAGACTTTGATGACAACGTTTGATGACAAGTGAGCACAGCTGCTGCATAAATTATGTAAAATGCCAGGGAGATACACCGTCCCAACTTGGTTGTGCACATGTAGCCTATAGCCTGTTTTGGAGAAATGTACTCATTGAATATTGCAAGAGCTTTTATTGTCTGCTTATAGGCCCCGTTTATTTATCCTCCAGTTCTGACTTGGTGTACAGGGACAATACTGTAAGAACAGCCCATGTCCTGAATTCTGTCGCTGTACATTTCAAAAGTGCTGAACTGAACTACGTCCGTTTTAGCTCGAAATTACGGATTGCCTCTTAACAGCTCATCATTCCCTTATCCATAGTTTGTATTTCTCTATTGTTAGTGGAAACCACATTTGTTTAAGCAAGTCAGCCATATCAGCTATGTTTTTTTTATGCAGTAAATGAGGCTGAATGAACTGTTTCGTTGCCAGACAAGGCTCCACTGATAGCCAGGTATAGTGGTGGTAAGGTGTAGGGATTGCTGTTGGGACAGCTTTATATAGGCCCTTACAGTTTGTGGGCAAAGTTTGTCACCGTTATAGTGCAATTAATGTATTGTTTCGTGTTGGGTTGTGTTGTGTAGTGGCTTTGCTGGCATGCATCTAAAATATTTTTGGGTGAATTTTCCCCACCAAGATTTACATGCTAAAATCTCCACTGGTGTGTGTATGTTCATTGCAGAGAGCTCGAAGGAGCAGCATGTGAAAAGTGTCCCTCGCCCCTCCACATACACCCACACACTCATACACACACACACTCATACACACACACATCCGTATACACACTGACACTGCCAGCCTTTGTGTATGCCAGACAGCAGATGGCAGCCATTATAGCACTGACAGGGCAGTCATCTGTCAGGCACCCTGTTAGACTCCCCCTGAACACACAGCACAGCACACCACTGAGTGGATGGGGCACTTTAGGCGGGAAAACCAGTGTGTGTGTAAATGTATGCACTGGGTGTGTACTTGTATGTTTTGGAACCTGGCCTTTCTGTTGTAAATAGGTCCTATTTTCCACTCTCCCTGTGTGTGTCACTGCTGTGAGGTTAAACAGGCTCACATATGAACACAAGTACATGATATGCTAGTGGAGCCTACTGCCTGACGACACATCTTTGCCTACAAACAACAGATACATAAAGAGGGCTCTGTGTGTGTTTATTAATATCTTGAATAGGGCTTGGGGTGTCAAGGGGCCCGGGTTGAATGAGCAGGGAAGACAGAGTGTATGAGGGGTACAGACTCTGTTTACCCAGGGTGGGGCAGGCTCATTACTGTCCTGTATAGCATCTGTTGCTCCACAGGTGAGGATGGGAAAGAACCCCCCCCCCAGCCCCCTGGGTCCCATAAGAGTGGAGCCTCTGTCAGGTGAGGGAGGACCAGTGGGACACATAAACAAAGGCACACTGTCACCCGTGGATATCAACCACATCCACAATAATCCTGATAGCAAGGCTGTGGCGGGCCTCCAGCATCAAACATCCTATGGGACCTCCGGTATCAAATGTCTTATGGGGACTCCAACATCAAACATCCTATGGGGCCTCCGGCATCAAACGTCCTATGGGGCCTCCGGCATCAAACATCCTATGGGGTCTCCGGCATCAAACGTCCTATGGGGCCTCCGGCATCAAACATCCTACAGGGCCTCCAGCATCAAACATTCTATATCACATACTAAGAAATTAGGAAGATTTGTGAGTGAACACCCAATTGTGAAGAAGATCAAGATGTTGTTCTTACACCATTTCTGCCTCCCTCTGAACAACACAGGGGTTTAAACTGACCATACAACTGGTAATAAGTGACAGAATGGCTTATGGCTTTGGCTTTTCAAATGTCTACCTTGTTAACCAGCATTCACCCAAGTTTTTAAAAATATGTATTTATTTATTTATTGAATATCCGAAACATACAATATACTTGCAGTGAAGCCGCTCAACAACTACATCATACCAGTCATCCAACAGATTCCCATTCAGAGTGACACACAGAAGCATCCAGGGTCAATGCCCTGCCCAAGGGCATTCCCCCAAGTTAGCACTACTGCTAGATAGTGCCATTAGACTCCGTATCTAGCCATACATTCTCAGAAAAAAAGGTTCCAAAAGGGTTCTCTGGCTGTCACCATACGAGAACCCTTTCTGGTTCCAGGTAAAATAATTTTGTGTTCCATGTGGAACCCTCTGTGGAAAGGGTTCTACAGGGAACCAAAAAGGGTTCTTCAAAGGGTTCTGTTTCTCTATGATGTGTTACATTAAAGAATAAAGACAGACACTAATGTCAAGTTCATAACCATGTTCAAGTATTGTACACGTCCCTACATATGGGGTCAGGGGAACCGTGTCGATTACCTATCAACTAGACTCTGTAACATCATATTTTTCAATAGAAAGTGCAAAAATAACAGCACACCATTAAGTTCTTAACAGTCAAGTCATAAGAAATAAAAAAAATACATTACATTTTCTTTTTACTTCAGTCGTCGTCTTTCTCTCTTTTTTGTATTTTTATAACAGAGGACAAGTTAACACAGTCCCTTGCTTACAGAGTAAGCCTTTCCGGTGGCTTACATAGCCGACCCACGGTGAGTAAGTATGGGCTCTGGTGGGTAGGATTAAGGCCACGAGCTGGAGAGCTTGGTGGGGTAGAAGCCTCCCCCTCAGTTGGCTCATGTCTCAATTTTGCGCCCCTTGCCGTTAGGCCTGGACTGTGATGCAGCTCATCTAGGTGAGTGTATGGTGTGTTCTGGTTTGTTGTCTGCTCTGCCATGCACACATCCACCCGATTGTAACTATAGCGAGAGCCACCGACATCCACCAGGTAAGAACGTGATGCAACTTGCTGTAGGTACGTGCCCAGCTACCAACGTCATGTGTGGTCTCCTGGTAGCAGTTTCATCCTTATCGTTTTACCCACCGGTTGGTCTCGAGCAGTCCAGTCATAGAATACCTTAGCGAGCTGCTTTCTGTGGCACAGTTTGTCCATGACGCCAACTGTGACACAGGGCTCAAGTACCTGGTTGGCTATGGGATGGTAGTCCTCAGACATCTGGACAGAAGGCGTTGCGCTGGGCTGCTGTCCATGTTTTCGGTGGGTGTGTTCCTCCACTGTAAGATGGTTTTCCAGGTGTCATTGCTGTCACGCACGGCCTTGAATAACAGGTTTTTATCAGGGGTCGTTGCTGTCACGCAAGACCAAGGGTAACAGGTTTTTATCAGTGGTTGTTGCTGTCACGCAAGTCCTTGCATAACAATCTTGACAGCTGACTGCCTTGCCATTTGCCTTTGGGTGCCTTGGAGGGGAGGTCACGTGGTCAAACTCCCATTCTGAGGCGAAAAGCTTGAACTGTGCAATGAACTCTGGGTCATTATCCGTGATGACCTTGTCAGGCTGGCCTTGCCTTGCAAATTGTGTCTTACAGGAACATACAGGAACTCAAATCCTTCTGTTCACCTGATTTAGAATTCCTCACAATCAAATGTAGACCGCATTATCTACCAAGAGAATTCTCTTCCATTATAATCACAGCCGAATATATCCCCCCCCAAGCAGACACATCGATGGCTCTGAACGAACTTTATTTAACTCTCTGCAAACTGGAAACGATTTATCCGGAGGCTGCATTCATTGTAGCTGGGGATTTTAACAAGGCTAATCTGAAAACAAGACTCCCTAAATTTGATCAGCATATCGATTGCGCAACCAGGGGTGGAAAGACCTTGGATCATTGTTACTCTAACTTCCGCGACGCATATAAGGCCCTGCCCCGCCCCCCCTTTCGGAAAAGCTGACCACGACTCCATTTTGTTGATCCCTGCCTACAGACAGAAACTAAAACAAGAGGCTCCCACGCTGAGGTCTGTTCAACGCTGGTCTGACCAAGCTGACTCCACACTCCAAGACTGCTTCCATCACGTGGACTGGGAGATGTTTCGTATTGCGTCAGATAACAACATTGACAAATACGCTGATTCGGTGTGCGAGTTCATTAGAACGTGCGTTGAAGATGTCGTTCCCATAGCAACGATTAAAACATTCCCTAACCAGAAACCGTGGATTGATGGCAGCATTCGTGTGAAACTGAAAGCGCGAACCACTGCTTTTAATCAGGGCAAGGTGTCTGGTAACATGACTGAATACAAACAGTGCAGCTATTCCCTCCGCAAGGCTATTAAACAAGCTAAGCGTCAGTACAGAGACAAAGTAGAATCTCAATTCAACGGCTCAGACACAAGAGGCATGTGGCAGGGTCTACAGTCAATCACGGACTACAGGAAGAAATCCAGCCCAGTCACGGACCAGGATGTCTTGCTCCCAGGCAGACTAAATAACTTTTTGCCCGCTTTGAGGACAATACAGTGCCACTGACACGGCCTGCAATGAAAACATGCGGTCTCTCCTTCACTGCAGCCGAGGTGAGTAAGACATTTAAACGTGTTAACCCTCGCAAGGCTGCAGGCCCAGACGGCATCCCCAGCCGCGCCCTCAGAGCATGCGCAGACCATCTGGCCGGTGTGTTTACGGACATATTCAATCAATCCCTATACCAGTCTGCTGTTCCCACATGCTTCAAGAGGGCCACCATTGTTCCTGTTCCCAAGAAAGCTAAGGTAACTGAGCTAAACGACTACCGCCCCGTAGCTCTCACATCCGTCATCATGAAGTGCTTTGAGAGACTAGTCAAGGACCATATCACCTCCACCCTACCTGACACCCTAGACCCACTCCAATTTGCTTACCGCCCAAATAGGTCCACAGACGATGCAATCTCAACCACACTGCACACTGCCCTAACCCATCTGGACAAGAGGAATACCTATGTGAGAATGCTGTTCATCGACTACAGCTCGGCATTCAACACCATAGTACCCTCCAAGCTCGTCATCAAGCTCGAGACCCTGGGTCTCGACCCCGCCCTGTGCAACTGGGTACTGGACTTCCTGACGGGCCGCCCCCAGGTGGTGAGGGTAGGCAACAACATCTCCTCCCCGCTGATCCTCAACACTGGGGCCCCACAAGGGTGCGTTCTGAGCCCTCTCCTGTACTCCCTGTTCACCCACGACTGCGTGGCCACGCACGCCTCCAACTCAATCATCAAGTTTGCGGACGACACAACAGTGGTAGGCTTGATTACCAACAACGACGAGACGGCCTACAGGGAGGAGGTGAGGGCCCTCGGAGTGTGGTGTCAGGAAAATAACCTCACACTCAACGTCAACAAAACTAAGAAGATGGTCGTGGACTTCAGGAAACAGCTGAGGGAACACCCCCCTTTCCACATCGATGGAACAGTAGTGGAGAGGGTAGCAAGTTTTAAGTTCCTCGGCATACACATCACAGACAAACTGAATTGGTCCACTCACACAGACAGCATCGTGAAGAAGGCGCAGCAGCGCCTCTTCAACCTCAGGAGGCTGAAGAAATTCGGCTTGTCACCAAAAGCACTCACAAACTTCTACAGATGCACAATCGAGAGCATCCTGGCGGGCTGTATCACCGCCTGGTACGGCAACTGCTCCGCCCTCAACCGTAAGGCTCTCCAGAGGGTAGTGAGGTCTGCACAACGCATCACCGGGGGCAAACTACCTGCCCTCCAGGACACCTACACCACCCGATGTTACAGGAAGGCCATAAAGATCATCAAGGACATCAACCACCCGAGCCACTGCCTGTTCACCCCGCTATCATCCAGAAGGCGAGGTCAGTACAGGTGCATCAAAGCTGGGACCGAGAGACTGAAAAACAGCTTCTATCTCAAGGCCATCAGACTGTTAAACAGCCACCACTAACATTGAGTGGCTGCTGCCAACACACTGACACTGACTCAACTCCAGCCACTTTAATAATGGGAATTGATGGGAAATGATGTAAATATATCACTAGCCACTTTAAACAATGCTACCTTATATAATGTTTACATACCCTACATTATTCATCTCATATGCATACGTATATACTGTACTCTATATCATCGACTGCATCCTTATGTAATACATGTATCACTAGCCACTTTAACTATGCCACTTTGTTTACATACTCATCTCATATGTATATACTGTACTCGATATCAGCTACTGTATCTTGCCTATGCTGCTCTGTACCATCACTCATTCATATATTCTTATGTACATATTCTTTATCCCCTTACACTGTGTATAAGACAGTAGTTTTGGAATTATTAGTTAGATTACTTGTTGGTTATTACTGCATTGTCGGAACTAGAAGCACAAGCATTTCGCTACACTCGCATTAACATCTGCTAACCATGTGTATGTGACAAATAAAATTTGATTTGATTGGATTTGATTTGATTTACAGCGCTTTATGACCGTCTCTGCAGACAAGTCAGGGAGCAGTTCAATTTCCCAAAAGTCTGAGTTGTGATCGAAGATGAGAAAATAGTCATTTTGTCTGTGGCTGATTAAGTCCATGCTGGCGATCTGCCAGGCCCTTGTGGGCAGTTCGTGAGACATCATGGTTTCCTTTTGCTGTTCATGAGCGTACTCGTTGCATGTGGTACAGCTTCTGACAAAGTCTTTCATTTCTGCTTGCATGTTTGGCAGTATAATGTTTCACGAGCCTGGCGGTAGAATGTGTAACCTCCAACGTGACTGGAGTGTGTGAGCGTAATCATCTCTGTGATTTGGGTGATTTGGGGATAATGACCTTCTGACCTCTGAACAAGATGCCATTTTGCACACTCATCTATTCTCGAAAGGTCCAGTATTCTCTCACTGTGAGAGGTGTCTCCTCTTCCAGGTACGGCCAACCTGTGAGAACCATGGACATCAGCACCTGTAAGGTGTTTGTCCAGCCCTGATCTGGGCTAGGCGGTGATCTGTGATGTTCAAGTAGTCTTCCTGATTGATCCGTTGAACCTTTTGTTGTTCCTGCTGTAGCAAACAGATGTCATGTCACTGATAGGCAATGCCTCTGCCTGTACATGGTGCTGTTGCCCTGCTCAGTGTGTCGCTGATGTACAGTACATCTCTGGTCCCAGCTTGTAGATGACCTACAGGCTATAGTTTTGCAGAGTCAGGAGCATGCCTTGAAGCCTCTTGGGCGTGTTGAGGAGAGGTTTACTGAATACGGCAATGAGTTGTTTGTGGTCAGTTTCAGCGGTGACCAGCTCTCGACCATTTAAGTAGTGATAGAAGACGATGCTGAGGCACTCTTTCTCAATTTGTGCATAGTTTTGTTCGGCGGGGGTGAGCGCTCTCGAGTCAAACACAATGGGCTGGCCTTCCTGAATAAGGCAGCATCCAAGTTCACTTTGGCTGGAGTCACTCTGGATTGTGACAGGTTTTGTTACATCGTAGTAACACAACACTGGTATGGATGAAGCCAGAGATTTCATCTCTTGCATTGCGGCCTTGTGCTTGAATAGCCAGTGCCATGTTGTGTCTTTGTCCAACAGCCAGCGCAGAGTCTCACAGACTGCTGATAGGTGTGGCATGAACTTTGCAAGATAGTTTGCAAAGCCGATGAAACATTGCACTCCTTTTGCATCAGATGGGTTTGGCATGTCGAGGATCGCTCTGACCTTGTCTGGGTCCAGCTTCAGGCTTTTGGCTGAGAGAATGTGGCCATGGAAGTGGACGTCTTTCACCTTGAACTGCAGCTTCTTCAGGCCAAGGCGAAGCTTAACGGATCGGCAGCGCTCCATCAGTGCCAGGAGCTTCACATTGTGGTCGCGTACTGCTTCTTCGTCTGTTTCACCACAGCCTACGATCAGGACATCATCGTCGATGGGTTCAATGCCCTTGAGCCCAGCCAGTAACTCGTGCTGCTTGCGTTGGTATACCAATGCGCCACGGAGACACCAAACGGGAGCTTGAGTCAGCGTTACTGTCCTCAGGGGGTCCAGAAAGTAGTCATGAAGCTGCTTTCTTCATCCAGCTTACATTGCAGTAAATGCATCTCGGGCGTCCACCAAGGGGATGGGGATAGGGGATGGGGATAGGGCTGAGGACATCCTTCAGTGTCGGCATGATGTAGTGGGATCATTTCAGTGCTTGGTTCAGATGCTTTGGGTCGATGCAGACTCTCAGCTTCTCTGTTTTTTTCACTATGACCATATTGCTGATCTAGTCAGTTGGTTCAGTCACAGATGTCATGTGGCCATCGGCCTCATACTTGTCCATCTGGGTCATCACAGCCATTTTCATTGAAATGGGCACAATGCGAGGAGCACACTGGACTGGAGTGACGCTCTCATTCAATTCAAAGTGTACTTCCCCAGGTACTGATTCAATGGGCACGTTGAATACATTGTCATATCTGCTGAGTAGTTTTACTTTGGACAGGGGTTCATGCTGGACATGCTCCACCATGTGCAGGTCATTTGGTAAGGTGAACTCCAGCTTGTGTTTATGTCCCCGAATAACACATTCGGTCTCAAAGGTGCCCATAGAACTCATTACCCATAGAACTCATTAGCTCTCCTGAGTACAGCTTTAGTCTAGTATCGCTGCGCAAGAGATGTGTGTCAGGTGCCAGATATATTTCGTCTTTGTAGCTCATTACATGGCACGTAGTACCGGAATCCAGTTGACATTGTTGCAGCTTGTTGTGTAACCCTAGTGTCACAAACCATTTCTTACCTCTTGAGTGTACAGCCCTCACTCACCCTTCTTTTGAGACATACTTTTGTAAAGTGATTATTAGTTCCACACGCTCTGCATGGTTTGCCATAGGCAGGGCAGTGCTCTTTGCCTCTAGCATGTGCATTTCCACAGTATTTGCATGCTCTGGGGCAGTCTGTGTTTGCCGTTCGTGGTGAATTGTTCTGCCTCAATTGGTTTTGTCTGAATGTTTGCCTGGCAACAGTGTGAACACTATCCGCGTGAGTGCGTGGGGTTTCCATTTCCATTGCTCTCATTCTCATGTCAGTGACTCAGCAGTGCGGGACATTCCAATGGCAGTAACTAATGTTAGGCCTTTCTCTCTTAGTAGACGCCGGCGAGTGTCCTCATTTGCAATCCCAAGTACTATGTTGTTACAAATCAGTTCATCTTTCAATCCCCTTTATTCACAAGTATCAGATAGTACTGACTCAAAATCTTCCTGTTTGCAGCTTAAAAAGAAAAAACGAACTTGTAAATGACATTCCTGGCGTGTTTGAAGTAATTCTCCAATGCATTCAGTATGGCGTTTGCATCACCCTGTTGTCATGCTGTGAAGGTGAGATTGTGCCTGTAGATGTGCTTGCTGCCCATTAATCTCCTCAGAGTTGCCAAATTAGTATTCCAGTCCCCTGTGAGAACCATGGGTTTTGGTGGCGGAATGTTCACTGCCATAGCGATGGAATAGGATATGTATTTTCCTTCAGCCATCGAGGTAGGTAGTGATGCTAGCTAGCCTGCTAACAACGAGTTGATCACTGGTGTGACTAACGTTAGCAGTAAACAACGAGTTGATCACTGGTGTGACTAACGTTAGCAGTAAACAACGAGGTGATCACTAGTGTGACTAATGTTAGCAGTAAACAACGAGGTGATCACTGGTGTGACTAACGTTAGCAGTAAACAACGAGGTGATCACTGGTGTGACTAACGTTAGCAGTAAACAACGAGGTGATCACTGGTGTGACTAACGTTAGCAGTAAACAACGAGGTGATCACTGGTGTGACTAACGTTAGCAGTAAACAACGAGGTGATCACTGGTGTGACTAACGTTAGCAGTAAACAACGAGGTGATCACTGGTGTGACTAACGTTAGCAGTAAACAACGAGGTGATCACTGGTGTGACTAACGTTAGCAGTAAACAACGAGGTGATCACTGGTGTGACTAACGTTAGCAGTAAACAACGAGGTGATCACTGGTGTGACTAACGTTAGCAGTAAACAACGAGGTGATCACTGGTGTGACTAACTGGTGTGTTAGCAGTAAACAACTGGTGTGACTAACGTTAGCAGTAAACAACGAGGTGATCACTGGTGTGACTAACGTTAGCAGTAAACAACGAGGTGATCACTGGTGTGACTAACGTTAGCAGTAAACAACGGCGTGTGTTCGCATATGGAACGTAACTGCCTCTATACTGTGCTTAGCTACAAAGAAATAACAAATGTGTGGTTTTCGAGACACTTCTGATACCATGTTTCTGTATGGTAAGTTAGATAAAAGAATGAAGACAGACACAAATGTTCAATTGCCATGTTCAAGTATTGTACAAGTCGCTACATACGGGGTCCGGGGAACAGCCCAGCTAGTCGATTACCTATCAACTACTCTGTAACAGGTTCTCCTATGGGAACATCCAAAGAACCCTTTTAGGTTCAAGATAGCACCTTTTTTTCTAAGAGTGTAGATTCACATATTAGGCAGGGAGATGGTCCCTGTTAGAATAGATCCTTACATGGAACAGATACCAACTGATCAAAAGACACATCACTGGGCTGGTGGACGGGGCGTGTACATCTGATTGATATAGGTCAAGGTTAGGATTAGGATTAGAGAGTTTGATTTTGAGTCCTTCCAAAGGATACATTCTGTGTGGAGTCCAGTGAGAGAGCTGTTTTACCGTTGCCCGGGCAACCTTCACAATAAAGATGCCATTTCCTTTGGCATGAGTGTAAAGCACGGTTTGATGATTTTTATGAAAAATAAATTCCTGGCTGATGTTGCCTTTCACACAAATGACAGTTGAACAATTTATAGTCAAAAGAAAATATATCAATGATTGAGTGCATGTTGCTTTGGAATGTCGTAGTTGCTAAATAAAGAATACAGCCTAATAAGGGTGACAACATGGAATAGAAAAGCACAGGTAGACTCATGGAACATTATTTGGCTAAAGTAAACACAGTTAGCTTTATAAAATATAGTCATACATCTTATTCCTCTTTGATTATTAATAAAATACTTCCCCCCCTTTTTCAACCCCTCAATTTATGTCTTGCTTAATGTCACAACTTAATCACGGAAGCTTTATATACATGATTGATCTTTCTTGATTGTGGACTTCAGGAAACAGCAGAGGGAACACCCCCCCATCCACATCGATGGAACAGTAGTGGAGAGGGTAGCAAGTTTTAATTTCCTCGGCATACACATCACAGACAAACTGAATTGGTCCACTCACACAGACAGCATCGTGAGGAAGGCGCAGCAGCGCCTCTTCAACCTCAGGAGGCTGAAGAAATTTGGCTTGTCACCAAAAGCACTCACAAACTTCTACAGATGCACAATCGAGAGCATCCTGGCGGGCTGTATCACCGCCTGGTATGGCAACTGCACCGCCCTCAACCGTAAGGCTCTCCAGAGGGTAGTGAGGTCTGCACAACGCATCACCGGGGGCAAACTACCTGCCCTCCAGGACACCTACACCACCCGATGCTACAGGAAGGCCATAAAGATCATCAAGGACATCAACCACCCGAGCCACTGCCTGTTCACCCCGCTGTCATCCAGAAGGCGAGGTCAGTACAGGTGCATCAAAGCTGGGACCAAGAGACTGAAAAACAGCTTCTATCTCAAGGCCATCAGACTGTTAAACAGCCACCACTAACATTGAGTGGCTACTGCCAACACACTGTCAATGACACTGACTCTACTCCAGCCACTTTAATAATGGGAATTTATGGGAAATGATGTAAATATATCACTAGCCACTTTAAACAATGCTACCTTATATAATGTTACTTACCCTACATTATTCATCTCATATGCATACGTAGATACTGTACTCTATATCATCGACTGCATCCTTATGTAATACATGTATCACTAGCCACTTTAACTATGCCACTTGGTTTACATACTCATCTCATATGTATATACTGTACTCGATATCATCTACTGTATCTTGCCTATGCTGCTCTGTACCATCACTCATTCATATGTCCTTATGTACATATTCTTTATCCCCTTACACTGTGTATAAGACAGTAGTTTTTTTTTTTTTTTTTGAATTGTTAGTTAGATTACTTGTTCGTTATTACTGCATTGTCGGAACTAGAAGCACAAGCATTTCGCTACACTCGCATTAACATCTGCTAACCATGTGTATGTGACAAATACAATTTGATTTGATTTGATTAGATTTGAACACTTTACAGAACAGGCAGGGAAGTAGTTAACCTCACTCCAGCTCTTAAATTATGCAGCCAGAGGACCAACTGTAGACTAGCAACAGTGCTGTAACTATTGCAACCATACCTGGCCCCAACAGGGGTGGGGCTGTGTATGGGATTGGGGATGGGGCTGGGGATGGGACTGGGGATGGGGTGGTGGATGGGGCTGGGGCTGGGGCTGGGGCTGGGGCTGGGGATGGGGCTGGGGCTGGGGCTGGGGCTGGGATGGGGTGGTGGATGGGGCTGGGGCTGGGGATGGGGCTGGGGCTGGGGCTGGGGGGGATGGGGTGGTGGATGGGGCTGGGGCTGGGGATGGGGCTGGGGATGGGGTGGTGGATGGGTCTGGGTCTGGGACTGGGGATGGGGATGGGGTGGTGGATGGGGCTGGGGTGGTGGGTGGGGCTGGGGTGGTGGGTGGGGCTGGGGATGGGGCTGGGACTGGGGATGGGGTGGGGTGGTGGATGGGGCTGGGACTGGGACTGGGGCTGGGGCTGGGGATGGGGCTGGGATTTGGGGCTGGTATTGGGGTTGGGGATGAGGCTGGGGATTGGGGCTGGTGTTGGGGATGGGGATGGGGCTGGGGCTGGGGCTGCCTGTTAGGGAGACAAATCCTGGACTTCAGTATCAGTATGGGGCCCTCTCTCTTCCCCTCGGCCTCCTCTGCCCCCCCCCCTCTGGCCACCCTCCTGCTGCTGCTCTGCTGGCTCTGCGGAGAGCCTGGGGTGCGCTGGGGGACAACACGGACACAACAAACACAAAGGACTTGTTTATTACCGCTGACCCAAATTCCAGCGTTCCACACAGACAAGACAAGCACAGGGCTGTTCAGGGGGTTCGCTCAGAGTGTGTGTTTGTGTGCATTTGCATGTGTGTGATTGTGTGTGTGTGTGTGTGTGCAAGCTTTCACAGCTTAAGGAGCAAGGTTCACCTCCACACACACATAAGGTGGGGCCAAGTTACATGCCCACATACTGGGATAAGTCAAATGTATGATCTTAGATAATATCTGAAACAACATCCAACAATTGTCTGCTTACATTTCCTAGCTCACTGTGGGTATTTCAGTCAGATTATACAGGCAGTTCGGTTTCACTGATTGACATTATGAAACACAATACTTTTAGAGGGAAAGAGGGATCCCTCATCACCCCCCTGAAACTATGGCTGTGATTGTGAGCCCCCACTGTGTTGTGTGAGGGAACAGCAGTACAGTGAGAGGGAATTGATCAGAGGGAGATAGGGGTGGTGGGGTGGGGGTCTTAATCTCTGTGCTTTGTCAACTAATGAGGGATGAGAGAGGGGCCACCTGTTCTGGGCGGAGTGGAGTGGGAGGGGGTGGAAAAGGGTTTGGGGGGTGTGTGTGGGGTGGGAGCAGCTGCTGGTGTGTGTGTGTGTTGTGTACACACACTTGTGGAGGGGGGTTTGATTGGGGATAGGATTGTGTGTGTGTATATGTGTATATTTGTGTGTGTTTTGGGCGCGATGTACTCAGCCAGTACCACCTGCATACGTGGCCTGAGCTGAACACCGTCTTGCTAAGCAGCAGACATCGTTAGCTGGCTCATCATCCTGAGAACACAAACAGAGGTGTGTCAGTGAACGGGTGGGATTACTGCTGTGACTCTTCTCTCCTGATATCCCTCTGTCCTGTCACAAACCTCAGGTAGGCAGCTAAAGAGGCTATTCTAACCTGCCATACTGTTCTGTAAGTCAGCAGAGCTATTCTTTATAAATAGCAGGGATGGACAATCTTATCTCTGCGAGCAATGCTTGGGCAGATTTTTGTCCCAGCCAAGTAAATAGAATATCTTGTTGCACACTCAGAGATGGAACGTTGCTTTTGCCTAACATAACACAATTAAACAAGAAGACCCAAGGGGGTGTGGTATATGACCAATATCCACGGCTAAGGGCTGTTCATTTACACGACGCTACCCGGAGTGCCTGGATACAGCCCTTAGCCGTGGTATATTGGTCATATATCACAAACCCCTGAGGTGCCTTGTTGCTATTATAAACTGGTAAGTGTTTTGTAATAAGTGTTTTGTCATACCCATGGTATACGGTCTGATATACCACGGCTTTCAGCCAATCAGCATTCAGGGCTCGAACCCCCCAGTTTATAATTTCCACTAACCACTAACCTGGTGGCTCAGATCCCCGATATGCGAGGCGGGGACGTATCCCTGTTGTCCATTCTGCAACCGCCCAAACCACCGGGCCTCCTCATCTTTACACAGAAGCAGGATGACCTCACCCCGGGTCAGCTTCAGTTCATCTGGGGCTTGTAGCTGCGCTTTACCACCATCTAGTGAATAGATCAGGAAATGCATCTCAAATAAAGGCTCAGGTTACAAGACAGATATACAGTATATCACAAAAGTGAGTACACCCCTCACATTTTTGTAAATATTTGAGTATATCTTTTCATGTGACAACACTGAAGAAATGACACTTTGCTACAATGTAAAGTAGTGAGTGTACAGCTTGAATAACAGTGTAAATTTGCTGTCCCCTCAAAATAACTCAACACACAGCCATTAATGTCTAAACCGCTGGCAACAAAAGTGAGTACACCCCTAAGTGAAAATGTCCAAATTAGGCCCAATTAGCCATTTTCCCTCCCCAGTGTCATGTGACTCGTTAGTGTTACAAGGTCTCAGGTGTGAATGGGGAGCAGGTGTGTTAAATTTGGTGTCATCGTTCTCACACTCTCATACTGACTGGTCACTGGAAGTTCAACATGGCACCTCGTGGCAAAGAACTCTCTGAGGATCTGAAAAAAATAACTGTTGCTCTACATAAAGATGGCCTGGGCTATAAGAAGATTGCCAAGACCCTGAAACTGAGCTGCAGCACGGTGGCCAAGACCATACAGCGGTTTAACTGGACAGGTTCCACTCAGAACAGGCCTCGCCATGGTCGACCAAAGAAGTTGAGTGCACGTGCTCAGCGTCATATCCAGAGGTTGTCTTTGGGAAATAGACGTATGAGTGCTGCCAGCATTGCTGCAGAGGTTGAATGGGTGGGGGGTCAGCCTGTCAGTGCTCAGTGGTTCAGATGGTGTCAAGCGTGTGTGGCGGCAACCAGGTGAGGGGTACAAAGACAAGTGTGTCTTGCCTACAGTCAAGCATAGTGGTGGGAGTGTCATGGTCTGGGGCTGCATGAGTGCTGCCGGCACTGGGGAGCTACAGTTCATTGAGGGAACCATGAATGCCAACATGTACTGTGACATACTGAAGCAGAGCATGATCCCCTCCCTTCGGAGACTGGGCCGCAGGGCAGTACTCCAATATGATAACGACCCCAAACACACCTCCAAGACGACCACTGCCTCGCTAAAGAAGCTGAGGGTAAAGGTGATGAACTGGCCAAGCATGTGTCCAGACCTAAACCCTATTGAGCATCTGTGGGGCATCCTCAAACAGAAGGTGGAGGAGTGCAAGGTCTCTAACATCCACCAGCTCTGTGATGTCGTCATGGAGGAGTGGAAGAGGACTCCAGTGGCAACCTGTGAAGCTCTGGTGAACTCCATGCCCAAGAGGGTTAAGGCAGTGCTGGAAAATGATGGTGGCCACACAAAATATTGACACTTTGGGCCCAATTTGGCCATTTTCACTTAGGGGTGTACTCACTTTTGTTGCCAGCGGTTTAGACATTAATGGCAGTGTGTTGAGTTATTTTGAGGGGACAGCAAATTTACACTTATACAAGCTGTACACTCACTACTTTACATTGTAGCAAAGATGTAATTTCTCAGTGTTGTCACATGAAAAGATATACTCAAATATTTACAAAAATGTGAGGGGGTGTACTCACTTTTGTGATATACTGTATAGTATCACAGGAGGTTGGTGGCACCTTAATTGGGGAGAACGGGCTCGTGTTAATGACTGGAGGGGAATAGTTGTAATGGTATCAAAAACATAAAACACAGGGTTTCCAGGTGTTTGATGCCATTCCATTTGCTCCGTTCCGGCCATTATTATGAGTCGTTCTCCCCCCAGTAGCCTCCTGCGACTTGTATGCATACACAGCAGTGTCCCAAGTTTCAGATTGCTGCAAGGCAAAATCGCAGGCTCACATGGCTGTTTCTTTTCGGTGTGTGGGTCTCTTCTTGATTGGTGTGTCCAGGTGTAACGTCCTGGCAAGGTGATTGGTGTGTCCAGGTGTAACATCCTGGCAAGGTGATAGTTGTGTCCAGGTGTAACGTCCTGGCCAGGTGAATGGAAAGCTAACCTGAGAAGGCCAGTTCAGTGTGCTTGGCTGTCTGTTTCTCTGGGGCCAAACGCCTGTTTTATATAACCACTAGCACAGCTAATCTGATTAGCAGGCCTACCTCCTTTAAGCCTACTGTGTGTTTATAGGGAAGAGCATTCATAACATCTCTATGCTTGGTTATTAGGCCTACATGCAATGCATGAGAGACAGACAGACAGACAGGTTCTCTGTTTATATCATCATATGATACTACTAAACAGGGTCAGTGTAGGAGTAGGCTTTATCTGTGTCCAGGAAACCATTTCTTATCAATAACTTTACAGCATTGCCTGTGTGCAGGACAATTTGTAGAATTTTGGCGCAGACCTCTGCTGATTCCATCTGGCTCTTATTGCTTGACTTGACTGAGGCAGTCTTCTACTATAGCACATCCCTACTTTCAGCCACAATGTTAGATTCCAAAGCATTCCTCTACAGGAGCATAGTGAAGGAGAGTTCTGTTCACCCCTCTGACCCAAAGTGTTGCACACCCCAGCTGTCATGCCTGTTATGCATGTGCAGGGAAAAACCTGATACATAGATTTGTTTAGTTGCTTTCTGTGCTATTGCTCTGTCTGCGCACTACGTGTTCCTTGTCCCATGTCGCTCTGCAAGGGCTCACTGCTCCTCATTTGTCTGTACTGGTATTGTTTTAAATAACCTGCCCAGGGACTGCGGTTCAAAATTAGCAGGCTGACTAAAACTATCACTTTTACTGAAACGTTGATTAATGTGCAGTCCCTGTAAAAATAAACTCAAACTCATGGGGCATTACTGTCTGTAGCTGGATCACATGGAAGTTGTGAACTTACTTGTGTATAGCATTGTAACTTTATCTTGTTACTTTTTAAAATATGATCTATTTGCATATTTCCTTACTTTTAACTGCCTTGTTGGTAAAGAGCTCATCAGTAAGCATTTCACAGTAAAGTCTACACTTGTATTCAGCACATGTAAAAAAATAAAAAAAAACATTTGATTTGCTATCGTGCTCAGTGAAACTACAATGTACTGTTTGTTGCCTTATATTCTTATGATAAATCACACAAAAAACACCATCTTTATGAAGTTGATTTTAATTGTGTTGAAAAATATCAAACATAACTCTGTACCCAAATGTTACACATTTTTACAACATTGTTATTTATTTTACCTTTATTTAACTAGGCAAGTCAATTAAGAACAAATTCTTATTTTCAATGACGGCCTAGGAACAGTGGGTTAACTGCCTGTTCAAGGGCAGAACGACAGATTTGTACCTTGTCAGCTCAGGGGTTTGAACTTGCAACCTTCCAGTTACTAGTCCAACACTCTAACCACTAGGCTAGCCTTGTAGACACAAGGCAAATCATCACCATATACCATTTTTACACAATGTCATGGGTGATCTATTTTGCATGACAGGACAGAAGCCCCTCCCCCCTATTGCACCTGACCTGCATCAAGGGGAGACAGCTCAGGGACACATCCCTCCCAGCAATATGCAGGTGGGAAAGATAATGAAGATGGCAATTCATACTGTGCAGTCTGAGACAAGGCTCTTGTGATGTATGACATACAAAGTTTCAAATGTTCCCCTTTAGCGTTTCCCAGCTCCTTTTTTACCTCCAGGTGGTCCTTGACCTTTACCCCCTGCTCTTCCTTTGCCACCTCCTCCTTTACCCTTTCCTTTTCCAGAGAAATTACCACCCTTGCGTCCCTTCTTCCCCCCCTTCCTAAATTTCGCTGCAGACTCCTCTCGGTCATCCTCTCGCATTTGTTTGTTTACAGCTTTGTTGACGTCCAGACGAGGTTTCTTACTGTCCATCACCTTGAGCAGATCCAGCTGCCTCTGCTTTTCACTGGAAAAGTTACCGATGACAGGCTGGAACTTCCTCTTCTTCCCGGTGTTTCTGGGAGCTTTCTCCTTCGGTAGGCGGTCTTGGAATTTACCTGCGGAAGCTGTGGATACCTTGGCCACATTGACAGCCCTACTCAGGTCAGTTGTGGATTGCTGCGCGGTCGGTGTGAGTCCAACACCTGGTACTTTGATCTTCTGTGCCCTGGCTATGTTCCTCAGGCGATGCAGCTCATTTTTTGCAACCTTCTCCTTCTTGGCTTTGTTCCGTTTGGCAAATTGGTCCTCGTTGGGGTCGGCTGTTTCGGGGACCTCAATTAGCCACTCTTTCGTGCCATCATTAACACGCTTGTAGCCCCAACGCCGCTTCCACTCTTTGGCAACATCGTCCCATACCAGGTTAGTTTTCTTCTTCTTTTGGATCCCCTTCAATTTGGCGAATTCCTCCCATTTGGTTGGAGGCCTGGGCTTCGGTGGGGGCTTCTCTCTCGGCAGTGCAGTGGTCGGCTCGGGTAGTTTGACTACAATTACCTCCTCTACTCTCTCTGTGGGATGCTTCCATATCTCGTTGATCAGGAGCTGCGTGTTGTCACGAGCTAGCGAGCGCAGGAAATCGTCTTTCTTCTGTTCACGGAACTGTCGAATATCAATACGGTTCTTGTCGTATGCGACCAGGTTTCCGATGTCAAACTCAATGTCCAGTTCTTTTTGAACGGTGATACTTTTGAGTTTTTCAGCCTCATCTTGTTCAGCTTTAGCAAGCACGTCTTCTATACTGCACGCAGCCATTTTTGGAAGCATGTCCGACATACGTGGTTCATGTCACGTGAAAGGTCACTTTAATTTATTTCCGGGTTAAAATGTCCCCATTCGAAAAAATAATTCCTCATGTCCACGCGGTGGAGACATTGTCTTACTTTTCTCGTTGCCATGATTACAATTTCTGTTTTTTAAAATCCAGTCTCATGAACAAAGTGAAGAGTTTGATTATAATACTTGATTATATCATTATCTGAATGTCATATTACTTCATGTTTAGCATTTCTTAGTAATAAAAAAAATGGTCAATGATTTACTTAAAATAATCCATAAACGCCACACCAGCGACCTGAACGTGTCATGGTTGATCCTTTCCAGGATGCAGTGTATAGATCAGACTCATCAATAATCAATCTGCGGTCTTCTCTCATTGATCTGATCTTTCAACACCTGTTAGATTTAGTTTCCTTATTCCCTTCATCATCTAAGCAGAGGAACATTTCAACAGAGATCAGGTAACCATGGAGTTAGATAAAAACCTATTGCCTCACAATCGTTATAGGGGACTCCATAGACAATATGGGACTCACTGCTCACCATGCTTGTCTTCTAGGTAGAGAGAGAGAGATATTCTTTGTTAAGGGACTGTATGTTATTTATAATGAGGGATACCTAGAGAAAATCTGACCTCTCTGAAATGAAAATGGATGTCCCTCCCTTCAGTAAAGTGTTTTTTTTACCCGACCCAAACCTGAACACTTGATAAAAAATAAGAATGACCCTCCCCTATAACCCAAATAATAGCCAGAAGGTTGTGGATTTGCAGACCACTTTAGACAAGGGTAGAGGTTAAAAGATATCCATTATAATAAAAGCACTACATTAACCTATCATCTTATTTGTGGTCTGATAAAAAATGGCCTTTTATAAATGGATTTCATGCAATTCTACATGATTTGACACGACTGTAGACAACCATCACCTTTTTAATCCCACAACAGAGCATGAGAACGAGTGGACACATGCTGCAACACTGGAAGCGTTGTGATTTCTATACAGGCCATTGTTAAAGAGGACAGTATGGAACAGTGCTAAAGTTGACTATCAACTGTAAACATTTGGCGTAATAGAACCAGTTACAACTGAAGTATCTGATTATCAATGAATATAAGAAAAATACATTTGTTGTTTAACACAGTAGCTGCATATCATCAGGCATGCCTATGTACACTTGTAACTTTTTCATTTGGTAAACTGTCAATTTCTAACTTATTATATTTCATTCCATGATATTGTTGTTACAAAATAGATTTGTTTTGACTGTGATTAGGGTATGGGAATATCTGCTAGGCTAAATTAACAAACTAGGCATGCATAGCTCACCGCATGATCCTCAATAATATATATTTCTTAAACACAGGCAATAGCCTTGAAATAATAATAATAATATAGCCTTAATAATTATTTTTAGCTACTGTTGTATCGGGTTTTAACCATGACAGTTTACAATCCAGGGTTACTCCAAGCAGTTTAGTCACCTCAACATGCTCAAATTCCACATGATTTATTACAAGATTTAGCAGAGGTTTAGTGAATGATTTGTCCCAAATACAATGCTTTTAGTTTTAGAAATATTTAGGATGAACTTATTCCTTCCCACCCACTCTAAAACTAACTGAAACTCTTTGTTAAGTGTTGCAGTCATTTCAGTCGCTGTTGTAGCTGACATGTATAGTGTTGAGTCATCCACATACATAGGTACACTGGATTTACTCAAAGCCAGTGGCATGTCGTTAGTAAAGATTACAAAAAGTAATGGGCCTAGACAGCTGCCATGGGGAATTTTTTATTCTACTTGGATTATGTTGGAGAGGCTTCGATTAAAGAACACCCTCTGATACAGCTGCAGCTGTACATGCATTCGTAAATAATGGTGATGGTGAGACTGGTGAGAGTTAAAATCCTTTGCATAAATTGCCTTCCATTACTACAAATATTAATAGCTAATTATGGAAAATAAGAAACAGGATTTTTAATATATATATATAGATATATAGATATATAGATTGCTATATATAATACAAATTGAGGTGAGGGTGATGTATTTGGCAGTTGATCTACTTCTGTTCTGTAAATGGAACTGTGCTCTTTTTGAAGGATGGATTCCAGTCTTTTCAGGGCTATGAGATACGGGGGGTCGGGGGTGGTCTGCCGGGCATTGGGATGACAACCCAACTCGGGACGAGGAGGGCTTTTAGCGGTTGGAATAGTGGGGACCAATTGGAGGTCTACTTAGTAGCAATGCAAATATCAAGGTACAGCTATATGGACACTCAATCATCATGTTACTTTTTAATGGTATGTTTACAAACATATTTTGATAAATATAATTGAAAGTTGTCTCATTATGGTAAGTGGTGAAATAAGTATAGGCAGTTACTATTGTAATGACTTAGCAGATAATAAGAAAATACGATCAGTATTTACCTGGCTAAAAGAGAAGGAATACATCTATTGTTTACAGGAAACTCATTCAACAATTTTAGATGAAGTTTTGTGGAAAAAGGACTGGGGGAGGTGAAATATATTTACTCCCATGGGCAAAGAAATTCAGAAGGGGTGATGGTTTTAATTAACAGTAATTTTGATCCAAATGTGCAAATTGTCCAAACAGATTATCAAGGTAGATGGATTATTTAAAATATGTTATTGGACAATAAACAGATATGGCTTATTAACCTATACAGTCCAAATAATGACGATCCAAGCTTTTTTGAAAAAATACATAAGAATATATCAACTCTACAAGCAACACTAGACTCTATTATTATGGTGGGAGATTTTAATATGGAGACTTAAATACCCTGACCTAGTGAGATATACATGGCGGAGGCTTTATCAAGCTAGTCGTCTTGACTACTTCTTATGCCATTCTCTCTGGAACCAAAAGTTTAAAACGTGTTGATAGGTGACAGAATGCTGTCGGATCATCACATAATTGGCATATATATTACTCTTACAGAATTTCCACGTGGGCGAGGATATTAGAAATTTAATTAAAGCCTACTAGATGATAAATTGTTTAGAACTAGGACAGAAGAATGTATAACTGACTTGTTCAGACATAACATAGGTACAGCAGATCCCCCTACTGTATGGGACACTTTTAAATGTGCCTTTAGAGGCTGTGCAATTCAGTACTCATCTTTAAAACAAAAGCAATTTAGATCAAAAGAGTCCATTTTAACAAAGGAAATTGAAAGACTAACAGTCCAGTTAGATAGCAATAAAAACGGTACTATAGAGTCACAGAATCAGTTAGAGGAAAAACAAAAAGAAATGGAGGAACTTATTCCAGAAAGATCCAGTGTAATATATTATAAAAATAAAGCCAACTGGATGGAATATGGAGAAAAATGCACCCAATTATTTTTTAATCTTCAATGTAGAAATGCTACCAAAACAAATCTATTGAAACTTGTTACAAATGATGGAGTCACGCATGATTCACCAAATGATATTTTGAAAGAGGAAGTAAAGTACTTTAAGAATATGTTTTTGTTTCAGTCTCCTCCATCTCCTTTAACTGAAACTAATTGTATGGATTTTTCCCCCCAATAATAATGTAAAATTAACATCTGTACAGAAAGACTCATGTGAAGGCCAAATTACAGAGGAGGAATTTCTTGATGCAATTAAAGCCTTTAAGGCTGGGAAAACTCCAGGGCTGGATGGCATACCAGTGGAAGTATACAAAACATATGTTTGATATACTCAAAGGACCATTATTAGCATGCTTTAACCAGTCCTATATAAATGGTAAAGCGGAAAAGCTGACCACGACTCCATTTTGTTGATCCCTGCCTACAGACAGAAACTAAAACAAGAAGCTCCCACGCTGAGGTCTGTCCAACGCTGGTCTGACCAAGCTGACTCCACACTCCAAGACTGCTTCCATCACGTGGACTGGGAGATGTTTCGTATTGCGTCAGACAACAACATTGACGAATACGCTGATACGGTGTGCGAGTTCATTAGAACGTGCGTTGAAGATGTCGTTCCCATAGCAACGATTAAAACATTCCCTAACCAGAAACCGTGGATTGATGGCAGCATTCGTGTGAAACTGAAGGCACGAACCACTGCTTTTAATCAGGGCAAGGTGTCTGGTAACATGACTGAATACAAACAGTGCAGCTATTCCCTCCGCAAGGCTATCAAACAAGCTAAGCGCCAGTACAGAGACAAAGTAGAATCTCAATTCAACGGCTCAGACACAAGAGGCATGTGGCAGGGTCTACAGTCAATCACGGACTACAGGAAGAAACCCAGCCCAGTCACGGACCAGGATGTCTTGCTCCCAGGCAGACTAAATAACTTTTTGCCCGCTTTGAGGACAATACAGTGCCACTGACACGGCCTGCAACGGAAACATGCGGTCTCTCCTTCACTGCAGCCGAAGTGAGTAAGACATTTAAACGTGTTAACCCTCGCAAGGCCGCAGGCCCAGACGGCATCCCCAGCCGCGCCCTCAGAGCATGCGCAGACCAGCTGGCCGGTGTGTTTACGGACATATTCAATCAATCCCTATACCAGTCTGCTGTTCCCACATGCTTCAAGAGGGCCACCATTGTTCCTGTTCCCAAGAAAGCTAAGGTAACTGAGCTAAACGACTACCGCCCCGTAGCACTCACATCCGTCATCATGAAGTGCTTTGAGAGACTAGTCAAGGACCATATCACCTCCACCCTACCTGACACCCTTGACCCACTCCAATTTGCTTACCTCCCAAATAGGTCCACAGACGATGCAATCTCAACCACACTGCACACTGCCCTAACCCATCTGGACAAGAGGAATACCTATGTGAGAATGCTGTTCATCGACTACAGCTCGGCATTCAACACCATAGTACCCTCCAAGCTCGTCATCAAGCTCGAGACCCTGGGTCTCGACCCCGCCCTGTGCAACTGGGTACTGGACTTCCTGACGGGCCGCCCCAGGTGGTGAGGGTAGGCAACAACATCTCCTCCCCGCTGATCCTCAACACCCCACAAGGGTGCGTTCTGAGCCCTCTCCTGTACTCCCTGTTCACCCACGACTGCGTGGCCATGCACGCCTCCAACTCAATCATCAAGTTTGCGGACGACACAACAGTGGTAGGCTTGATTACCAACAACGACGAGACGGCCTACAGGGAGGAGGTGAGGGCCCTCGGAGTGTGGTGTCAGGAAAATAACCTCACACTCAACGTCAACAAAACTAAGGAGATGATTGTGGACTTCAGGAAACAGCAGAGGGAACACCCCCATCCACATCGATGGAACAGTAGTGGAGAGGGTAGCAAGTTTTAAGTTCCTCGGCATACACATCACAGACAAACTGAATTGGTCCACTCACACAGACAGCATCGTGAGGAAGGCGCAGCAGCGCCTCTTCAACCTCAGGAGGCTGAAGAAATTCGGCTTGTCACCAAAAGCACTCACAAACTTCTACAGATGCACAATCGAGAGCATCCTGGCGGGCTGTATCACCGCCTGGTATGGCAACTGCACCGCCCTCAACCGTAAGGCTCTCCAGAGGGTAGTGAGGTCTGCACAACGCATCACCGGGGGCAAACTACCTGCCCTCCAGGACACCTACACCACCCGATGCTACAGGAAGGCCATAAAGATCATCAAGGACATCAACCACCCGAGCCACTGCCTGTTCACCCCGCTGTCATCCAGAAGGCGAGGTCAGTACAGGTGCATCAAAGCTGGGACCGAGAGACTGAAAAACAGCTTCTATCTCAAGGCCATCAGACTGTTAAACAGCCACCACTAACATTGAGTGGCTACTGCCAACACACTGTCAATGACACTGACTCTACTCCAGCCACTTTAATCATGGGAATTGATGGGAAATGATGTAAATATATCACTAGCCACTTTAAACAATGCTACCTTATATAATGTTACTTACCCTACATTATTCATCTCATATGCATACGTTGATACTGTACTCTATATCATCGACTGCATCCTTATGTAATACATGTATCACTAGCCACTTTAACTATGCCACTTGGTTTACATACTTATCTCATATGTATATACTGTACTCGATATCATCTACTGTATCTTGCCTATGCTGCTCTGTACCATCACTCATTCATATATCCTTATGTACATATTCTTTATCCCCTTACACTGTGTATAAGACAGTAGTTTTTTTGGAATTGTTAGTTAGATTACTTGTTCGTTATTACTGCATTGTCGGAACTAGAAGCACAAGCATTTCGCTACACTCGCATTAACATCTGCTAACCATGTGTATGTGACAAATAAAATTTGATTTGATTTTGATTTGAGATTATCAGACAAGTAACAAGAAGGTCTGATATCATTATTACTGAAACAGGACCCAAGTGGTATATATTAAGATCCAGTCCATAGGTTTTTTACATGGACGATACATTGGAGATAATATAAGACAAGTACTGGAAACAATAGAATACTATGAAATCAAAGCTGATTTTGAAAAGATGTTTGATGAAGTACGACTGGAGGTTATATATAAATGCCCTAGAATATTTCAATTTTGGGGAATCTCTTATAAAATGGGTTGAAGTTATGTATAGTAACCAGAGGTGTAAATAATGGTTACATCTGAGAAACTTTTAAATTATCTAGAGGAGTAAAACAAGGTTGTCCACTATCAGCATATCTATTTATTATTGCCATCAAAATGTTAGCTGTTAAAATTAGATCAAACAATAATATTAAGGGATTATAAATCTGTGCCTTAAAAACTAAGGTGTCATTGTACGCTGATGATTCATGTTTTGTTTTAAAACCACAATTAGAATCCCTCCACAGCCTCATAGAGGATCTAGATACTTTTGCTAACCTCTCTGGATTAATACCAAATTATGGTAAGTGTATTATATTACGTATTGGATCACAAAAACATGCTAATTTTACATTACTGTGTAGTTTACCAGTTAAATGGTCTGATGGAGATGTGGACATACTCGGTATACAAATCCCAAAAGAAAGAAATGATCTCACTCCAATACATTTTTATAGAAAGTTAGCAAAAATAGATAAGATCTTGCTACCATGGAAAGGAAAATACCTGTCTATATGTGGAAAAATCACCCTGGTTAACTCTTTAGTCATATCACAGTTGACCTATTTGCTTATGGTTTTGCCTACAAATAGTGACCTGCTTTTTAAATTATATGAACAAAAAATATTACATTTTATTTGGAATGGCAAACCAGACAAAATTAAAAGGGCCTATTTATATAAGGAATATGAATTCGGTGGACAGAAAGGATTAAATATTAAAGCATTAGACCTCTCACTGAAGGCATCAATCATACAAAAGTTCTACTTAAATCCAAACTGGTTCTCTAGTCAATTGGTAGGAATGTCTCATCCTATGTTCAAGAATGTCCTTTTCCCCTTTATTCAGATAATACCTGCTCACTTTCGGTTGTTTGAAAAGGAAATCATCTCAAAAATATTGTTATTTTTTAAACAAGTCTTACAAATTTGGTTGCAATTTCAGTTGAATCCACCTGAAAAGACAGAACAAATAATACAACAAATATTGTGGTTAAACTGAAATATACTAATTGATTAAAAAAAATATATATATTTTTCTAAGAAACTTTTAAAAAAGGTATAATTTTAGTGAATGATATCATAAATAGGACTGGTGGAGTTATGTCACACATGCAGCTAACACAGACATATGGAAATGTCTGCTCTAACCATAACCATTATGACCAACTAATTGTAGCATTACCACAAAAATGGAAGAGGTAAGTAGAAGGGGAAAAAAAGTAAGGGTCCCTGCATTTTGTAATCTATCTTTGTTCCATAGTGTAGTTTCTTCTTATTGATATTCAGTTTAGTCACATGATTTCTCAATTTGCAATACATTTGCCAATGGGTTGTGCAGCCAGACTTATTTGCCATTCCTTTTGCCTCATCCCTCTCAACCATACCATTTTTCAATTCCTCATCAATACACAGGTATTTAATAGTATTTCAAGTAATTTTCTTAATAAGTACATGCTTATTAGTAACTGGAATAAGTAATTTTATAAATGTGTCAAGTTCAGTGTCTGTTTGCTCCTCATTACACACCACGGACCAACAAATATTCTTTACATCAACAACATCCACTATATTAGGCCAATCCTTCGGATCTTTGGTTTTCCTAGACATAGCTACTATATTGTGATCCCTACATCCAATGGATCTGGATACGGCTTTCGAGCAAATTTCTGCAGCATTAGTACAGATGTGATCAATACATGTTTTCATTCCTGTGCTGTTTGTAATGACCCTGGTAGGTTGACTGATTAACCTGAACCAGGTTGCAGGCACTGGTTACAGTTTGAAGCTTTTTCTTGAGTTGGCAGCTTGATGAAAGCCAGTCAATATTTAAATCCCCCAGAAAATATACCTCTCTGTTGATCTCACATACTGTCTCGGCTGCCGTAAGAATGGGACCAAGGCGCAGCGGATGTTGAGTTCCACATATTTAATTCAAAGAGAAACTTAAACAAAACCAAATATATAAAAAAAAAAAAAACTAAACGTGACTACGTGGTGCACCTGCACAAACACAAATTAATATCTCACAAACACAGGTGGGAAAAATATCTACTTAAATATGATCCCCAATTAGAGACAACGATTACCAGCTGCCTCTAATTGGGAATCATACAAAACACCAACATAGAAAATATAAGCTAGAACACAACATAGAAATTCTAAACTAGAATACCCCCTAGTCACGCCCTGACCTACTACACCATAGAGAAACAAGGGCTCTCTATGGTCAGGGCGTGCCAGTACCCCCCCCCAAATGTGTGGACTCCGGCCGCAAAACCTGAAACCAAATAGGGGGTCCGGCCCTGGAGCTGGGTTGGACGCTGTGCCTGGACTGGGCATCTGCGCAGAAGGAGGCTCCGGCCATGGAGCTGGGCTGACCGCTGTGCCTGGACTGGGCACCGGCGCAGAGGAAGGTTCCGGCCATGGAGCTGGACTGGACACCGTGCCTGGACTGGGCATCGGCGCAGAGGAAGGTTCCGGCCATGGGGCTGGACTGGACACCGTGCCTGGACTGGGCATCGGCGCAGAGGAAGGCTCCTGCCCTGGAGCAGGACTGGACACCGTGCCTGGAAGCTCCGGACGATTGACCATCGCTGGAGGTTCCGGACCGTGGACTGTTGCTGGAGGTTCCGGACTGTGGACCGTTGCTGGAGGTTCCGGACCGTGGACCGTTGCTGGAGGTTCCGGACCGTGGACCGTTGCTGGAGGTTCCGAACCGTGGACCGTTGCTGGAGGTTCCGGACCGTTGGACCGTTGCTGAGGTTCCGGACCGTGGACCGTGGAAGGTCGAACCATGGACCGTCGGACCGTGTCACGCTCTTCAGCATGACTGTGCTGCAGCATTCTCATTGCTACCACCTCTCTCCGGAATCTTTCATCGAATTCCTCCTCCGACTCCAACACAGGCTCTGGCACTCTCCGCTGATCGACCGCCAGCTCCATGTGCCTCCCCCCAAATATAATCTTGGTGTTTCTTTAGCAGCGGACTTACGACACGCTCCTCATGGCGAGAGGAACCGGCACAGGACATACCGGGCTGAGGAGGCGCACCGGAGGTCTGGTGCGTGGAGCCGTCACCCATGTCACCGGACTGATGACCCGCTCTTCAGCACGCTTGCTCTGCCGCATACCTTTAGCCAACTCCATTCTCCGGCTTTCTGTGGACGCGAACCCTGGCGTTGTCGCTGTCCTCCATTATTACCTTCCGTCTGCCGCCATGGAAGGGTCTCTCATCCACCCATCACTTCTCCCCATGTCCAAAACTCCTTTGGCCAATGACCATTATAGGTTGAGTAAAAAAATGTAAATAACAAATTATTAAAGTGCAGCTGTAAAATAACAGTAGCGAGGCTACATACAGGGGGTACTGGTACAGAGTCCATGTGTAGGTAGAGTTAAAGTGACTATGCATAGATAATAAACAGAGAGTAGCAGTAGCGTAAAAGGGAGGGGAGAGGAGGGGGGACAATGCAAATAGTCTGGGTAGCCATTTGATTAGCTGTTCAGGAGTGATGTACTGGGCCGTACGCACTACCCTCTGTAGTGCCTCGCGGTCGGAGGCCGATCAGTTGCCAAACCAGGCAGACATGCAACCCGTCAGAATGCTATCGATGGTGCAGCCGTAGAACCATTTGAGGCTCTGAGGACCTATGCCAAATATTTTCAGACTGCGGAGGGGGGGTAGGCTTTGTCGATCCCTCTTCACGACTGTCTTGGTGTGTTCGGACCATGATAGTTTGTTGGTGATGTGGACACCAAGGAACTTGAAGCTCTCAACCTGCTACAGCCCTGCCGATGTTAAAGGGATTGCATCATCTGTGGATTTGTTGGGGCGGTTTGCAAATTGAAGTGGGTCTAGGATTTCTGGGATAATGGTGTTGATGTGAGCCATGACCAGCCTTTCAAAGTACTTCACTTGTTGTTAGTAGCCTTAAGTCAAATTAAAATGAATTAAAATGAATAAATTAAGCCTTCTCAAATTAGCCTACTTTCACCACTCGTGCTGTCCTTCTCCACAGCTGCTGCTCCATAGTGATGTAAGTTATGTAAATTACTTGAATATGGCTTATTGTGAGGTCAGTAACTGTGATAAATAGCTTCATTATGGGCACATGAAACATATTGTTTTTTTATTCAAATCAATTATAGCAGTAGCAAGCTAACCTCCGGTCCTCCTCATCTTCGTGCTCTCCCTCTCAACTGAACATCAGTAGACCTAGCCCACGCACACAGATATGATTTCTTTACAAATAAAACATTATTTTCAGATGAAGTCTTTGACTCGCCACCTGAAGTGCCACCGTACACAGGACAGTCATTGGTTAGGCAGAACAAAAAGGGTTTACATCAAGAGCAGGGCAGGCCAGGGCTCATGATTGGGAACTCCTATCCATTGCAATGTGTACTGCAGTGTTGCCTAGTTTTATATACACCATCCCAGCAGTGCAAACACTCGGGAAGGAAGTACTTTTTCTTAGAAATACAACTTTGTTCTGTCCTTCTCCAAGGATGCTCTTGGTAGAGCCTATAGTATAGGCTATGGATTATTTGATTGAGACCACACTAGGCACACTTGATATAGCACACCCAGCAGAGAGTCAGGGATGAGGGGCAACATCAGGCACACATCCAGATACTATCATAAGCAACTAATTCTCAAATATGACATTTAATCGATTACAAACCCTACCCTGGACAAAAAAATAATAATACTAAACCCTCCCCCTGACTGAAATTGAAAAAGCTTGACCCTCCCCCATTTTCATCCGGGTAACAATTGTATATATTTCAACTGCTCCTTAAGTCTACTACTACAGCACATTTATACTGACATTCAGCCACAATGTTGGATTCCAAATCACTTCTTTACATGAAGAGCATAGAGAAGGTGAGTTCTGTTCACCCCTTCCTCCCCTCTCTGCCCCGTAGTATTGAACAGACCCCATCCACCATGCACGTGCCTGGGGAAACCTAATACATACTGTCTGATCGATCGATATTCAGGAACAATAGCAACAATAGCAGGCCTTCAGAGACAGATGCTTTTTCTATACATCGGCAGGACAGAAGGGTGGCGTCGCGGAAGCTCCGGGGAGATGGTGTGCGTCTCTTTGTTAACAACAGCTGGTGTGCGATCTCTCATATTAATAAGGAAGTCTTAAGGTTCTGTTCGCCTGAGTTAGAATACCTCATGATAAGCTGTAGACCACACTATGTACAAAGAGAGTTTCCATCTATATTTTTTATAGCTGTCTATTTACCACATTAAATCGATGCTGGCATTAAGACTGCACTCAAGCAGCAAATTGTATTTGTCACATGCGTCAAATACAACAGGTATGAAATGCTTTACAAGCCCTTAACCAACAATGCAGTTCAAGAAATAGAGTTAAGAAAATATTTACAAAATTAACTAAAGTAAAAAAGAAAAAGTAACATTATAAAATTACATAAAATTAGGAGGCTATATACAGGGGGTACCATTACCAAGTCAATGTGCGGGGGTACAGGTTAGTCAAGGTAGTTTGTACATGTAGGTTGGAGTAAAGTGACTATGCGTAGGTAATAAACAGCTAGTAGCAGCAGTGTAAAAACAAATGACCTGGCCTCCACAATCACCCAACCTCAACCCAATTGAGATGGTTTTGGTAGGGTGGCCGTTTTATTAATTGTTCAGCAGTCTAATAGCTTGGGGGTAGAAGCTGTTATGTAGCCTTTTGAACCTAGACTCTTGCCGTGAGGTAGCAGAGGGAACAGTCTATGAGTTGGGTGACTGGAGTCTTTAACAATTTTTTTGGGCCTTCCTCTGACACCGCCTTATATACAGTAGCCGTCAAAAGTTTGGACACACCTACTCATTCAAGGGTTTTTCTTTATTTTTTACTATTTTCTACAATAAAGATTAATAGTGAAGACAACACTATTAAATAACACATATGGAATCATGTAGTAACGCTAAAAAGTGTTGAACAAATCAAATATATTTTTTATTTGAGATTCTTTAAAGTAGCCACCCTTTGCCTTGATGACAGCATTGCACACTCTTGGCATTCTCTCAACCACCTTCACCTGGAATGCTTTTCCAACCATCTTGAAGGAGTTCCCACATATGCTGAGCACTCGTTGGCTGCTTTTCCTTCACTCTGAGGTCCGACTCATCCCAAACCATCTCAATTGGGTTGAGGTTGGGTGATTGTGGAGGCCAGGTCATTTGATGCAGCACTCATCACTCTCCTTCTTGGTCAAATAGCCCTTACACAGACTTGAGGTGTGTTGGGTCATTGTCCTGTTGAAAAACAAATGATAGTCCCACTAAGCACAAACCAGATGGGATAGTGTATCGCTGCAGAATGTTGTGGTAGCCATGCTGGTTAGGTGTGCCTTGAATTCTAAATAAATTACCAACAGTGTCACCAGCAAAGCACCCCCACACCATCACACTTCCTCCTCCATGCTTCCCGGTGGGAACCACACATGCAGAGATCATCCATTCACCTACTCTGCATCTCACAAAGACACAGCGGTTGGAACCAAAAATCTCAAATTTGGACTCATCAGACCAAAGGAAAGATTTCCACCAGACCACTAATGTCCATTGCTCATGTTTCTTTGCCCAAGCAAGTCTCTTCTTCTTATTGGTGTCCTTTAGTAGTGGTTTCTTTGCCGCAATTCGATCATGAAGGCCTGATTCACACAGTCTCTTTTGAACAGTTGATGTTGAGGTGTGTCTGTATTTATTTATTTGGGCTACAATTTCTGGTAACTAATAAACTTATCCTCTGCAGCAGAGGTAACTCTGGGACTTCCTTTCCTGTGACAGTCCTCATTGAGAGCCAATTTCATCATAGCGCTTGATGGTTTTTGCAACTGCACTTGAAGAAACTCTTGCCATAATATGGACTTTGTCTTTTACCAAATAGGGTATACCACCCTTATCTTGTCACAACACAATTTATTGGCTCAATTAAGAAGGAAAGAAATTCCACAAATTAACTTTTAACAACGCACACCTGTAAATTGAAATACATTCCAGGTGACTACCACATGAAGCTGGTTGAGAGAATGCCAAAAGTGTACAAAGCAAGTTCTGCAGGCTCTAGTTTTGTCTAATCTTGATTATTGTCCAGTCGTGTGGTCCAGTGCTGCAAGGAAATATCTAGTTAAGCTGCTGTAACGACTTCCGCCGAAGTCGGCTCCTCTCCTTGTTCGGGCGGTGTTCGGTGGTCGACGTCACCGGCTTTCTAGCCATCGCCACTCCATTTTTCATGTATCCATTTGTTTTGTCTTGTTCCCTTGTTCCCTAACTGGTTTTCATTCCCCAATCAAAATACATCTATGTATTCCTCTGTTCCCCATCATGTCTTTGTGTAAGATTGTTTGTGTTACGTGTGTATTGTTGACACGCCAGACATGGCTTGTTTTTCTGTATTATTTTTTCACAAAGATGTTTATTGTTAAACATAATTCTTGTGACTGTTTTGCTCGTTTTTCACTTTTGCCTAAATAAAGTGTGCGCCTGTTCACAAATCTCTGCTCTCCTGCACCTGACTTCGCTACCAGTACGCACACATCTGACAGCTGCAGCTGGCCCAGAACAGAGTGGCACGTTTTCTCTTCATTGTTATTAGAGGGCTGATATAAATACTATATATGCCCGTCTCTCTTGGCTAAGAGTTTAGGAGAGACTGACTGTATCCCATCTTTTTTTTAATAAGAAACAATGTGTTGGAAATCCCAAATTGTTTTCATAGTCAACTTACACTTACACCCTGTGTATATAGCCAAGTTATTACCTGGTACCCTGTGTATATAGCCATGTTATTACCTGGTACCCCGTGTATATAGCCAAGTTATTACCTGGTACCCTGTGTATATAGCCAAGTTATTACCTGGTACCCTGTGTATATAGCCAAACTATTACCTGGTACCCTGTGTATATAGCCAAGTTATTACCTGGTACCCTGTGTATATAGCCAAGTTATTACCTGGTACCCCGTGTATATAGCCAATTTATTACCTGGTACCCTGTGTACATAGCCAAGTTATTACCTGGTACCCTGTGTAGATAGCCAAGTTATTACCTGGTACCCTGTGTAGATAGCCAAGTTATTTCCTGGTACCCTGTGTAGATAGCCAAGTTATTACCTGGTACCCTGTGTATATAGCCAAGTTATTACCTGGTACCCTGTGTACATAGCCAAGTTATTACCTGGTACCCTGTGTAGATAGCCAAGTTATCATTACTCGTTGTGTTTTTATTCTTTGTGTTGTTATTATTATTTTATTTCTCTACTTTTTTCTGTCTGCATTGTTGGGAAGGGCCCGTAAGTAAGCAGTTCAGTGTTATTTCACCTTCATTTAACCAGGTAGGCTAGTTGAGAACAAGTTATCATTTACAACTGCGAAAACTTAGTCTACATCTGTTGTTTACGAAGTATGTGACATACAATTTGATTTGAGACAGGATTTTCTAGGTTGACCCACATGTCCTTGAATACAGATTTGCCTGTAGCTTGGCCTTCTCTTCTCCCACTGCTCACCATGCCTGTAGCTTTGCCTTCTCTTCTCCCACTGCTCACCATGCCTGTAGCTTGGCCTTCTCTTCTCCCACTGCTCACCATGCCTGTAGCTTGGCCTTCTCTTCTCCCACTGCTCACCATGCCTGTAGCTTGGCCTTCTCTTCTCCCACTGCTCACCATGCCTGTAGCTTGGCCTTCTCTTCTCCCACTGCTCACCATGCCTGTAGCTTGGCCTTCACTTCTCCCACTGCTCACCACCATGCCTGTAGCTTGGCCTTCTCTTCTCCCACTCTCCCACTACTCACCATGCCTGCCTGTAGCTTGGCCTTCACTTCTCCCACTGCTCCACTGCTCACCATGCCTGTAGCTTGGCCTTCTCTTCTCCCACTCTCACCATGCCACTGCTCACCATGCCTGTAGCTTGGTCTTCTCACTGCTCACCATGCCAGCTTGGCCTTCTCTTCTCCCACTCACCATGCCTGTAGCTTGGCCTTCTCTTCCTCCACTGCTCACCATGCCTGTAGCTTGGCCTTCTCTTCTCCCACTGCTCACCATGCCTGTAGCTTGGCCTTCTCTTCTCCCACTGCTCACCATGCCTGTAGCTTGGCCTTCACCTCTCTTCCCCTGCTCACCATGCCTGTAGCTTGGCCTTCTCTTCTCCCACTACTCACCATGCCTGTAGCTTGGCCTTCTCTTCTCCCACTACTCACCATGCCTGTAGCTTGGCCTTCTCTTCTCCCACTACTCACCATGCCTGTAGCTTGGCCTTCACCTCTCCCCCTGCTCACCATGCCTGTAGCTTGGCCTTCTCTTCTCCCACTACTCACCATGCCTGTAGCTTGGCCTTCACTTCTCCCACTGCTCACCATGCCTGTAGCTTGGCCTTCTCTTCTCCCACTACTCACCATGCCTGTAGCTTGGCCTTCTCTTCTCTCACTGCTCACCATGCCTGTAGCTTGGCCTTCTCTTCTCCCACTGCTCACCATGCCTGTAGATGTAGCTGTAGCTGGCCTGAGTGACAGAGTGGGTTCATCTGTGGCTTCCACCTGATTTACGTCCACTCTTACAGTACAATTAATTACCTCAGCCACCAGAGAGCACTAGTGGAACATTTTGAAGACTTGCCCCTATCGGCAGGAAAGCAGCTGTGTTGAGATGCCAAAGCTGACCTGAAGTTGAGGGGAAGAGAGAGAGAAAGGAGGGATAGCAGTCGGTGAAATCTCTTTTTGTGAGCCTAATCAGCATGGAGTAGAACAGGATTTTGTTTATTTACCAGGAATCTCTTTCTTTCTATCATCAGGGGGGATGAACTGTAGGCCTTTCTGCAGCTGGGGACTCTTTGTCAACAAACTGTAGACCCTTTAAAACGCATGATGGGAACCCTTTGCTGCTCATTAAGGTATTATTACTGGTGTCCTCAAAATCTTCTGTAAGTCTATAGCTTGTCTCTACAGGGTAATCAGTCTGAGTAGTAAATAAAAAAGCTCATTCAGAGTGGGGAAAAGTCTTGCATGGCATCCTCAATGAAAGCCTCTTTGGATCCAAACCCACTCTACAAGCGTATTGTGAATGATGGACAAACTAACCATTGTAAATTAATGATATCTACTCCATTATACTGTATGGCTGCGTTTACCCAGGCAGCCCAATTTTCCACTAATTTGTCTTTTGACCAATCACAGAATATTTTTTTCAGATCTGATCTGATAGACGTTTGGTTGTTTAGCAACAAAACTGAGGCATGCGCAACTATGGGGAAAAACAGACGAGTTTGGCTTAGATTGTTGACAACGTGCAAAACATGTTTTGTCTCCAATGTTTCTTGAAAACATAAATACATTTGCACAATGAGCACTAGTTGTCTCTCAAATACATCATTAAAGCTGTTGGTTAGCTAGCTAGTGAATTCTTTGCCATATTAGCATTGACATGAAATCAGTCAAGACACCTAGAAACAAGACATGGAATCAATAACAAGATGAAACGAGCCGAAATGAGCCACTTACGATTCCCCACATGGCAGCTTCTTGTCATTGGTGCTGGCTATCTGGCCATCCAGAATCACAACAACACGCTGACTTCTGCCCCATGGAAGAGCACACATCGTTTTCGTGCCGTTGTCAGCTAACTCCTCTATTGGTCAAAAGAACAATTAGTGAAAAGAATATCAGAATTGGGCTGCCTGTGTAAAACGCAGCCTTTTTTCAAACCATTTATTTTTTGAAACCATTTATTTTCCCCTCCCAACTCAGACCACTCCCAGACAGTCCTAGCACAATTCCTGCTTGATAAATAGCTTTTTTTTGTTTCTTTTTGACCATTTTCATTGAAAACAATCACTGTAATGTATTTAATTGTTAACCAGAAATAATTTGATATTGAGATAAAAACTGCTGTGTTGGACCTTTTAAAGTGGACTTCTTCTAATCAGTTTGTCAGCTTAAGGCACAGCAATTTACCTGTTGTACTTTGAGACCCTCTAAACTAAAGCATGTTGAAATCAACTCACTCTCCTTGTCTTTTCAGGGTCTGTGTATTGGCTTTTGGCAGTATACTGTAGCTGATGCTCAATAAGGCTATTTTCCTCGTGCTTGGCAGTGATGATCCACATACGCTGCACCGGCAAGATAGAACAGCACACTCCGGTAAGACGAGGGGGGGCGGTCTGTGCATATTTGTAAACAACAGCTGGTGCACAGAATCTAAGGAAGTCTCTAGAGTTTGCTCACCTGAAGTAGAGTATATTGTGATAAATTGCAGGCCACACTACTTGCCTAGAGAGTTTTAAGCTATACCTTTCGTGGCTGTTTATTTACAACCACAGACAGATGCTGGCACTAAGACTGCACTCAGACAGCTGTATAAGGAAATAAGCAAACAGGAAACTACTCACCCAGAGGCGGCGCTCCTAGTGGCCGGAGACTTTAATGCAGGGAAACTTAAATCAGTTCTACCAAATGTTAAATGTGCAACCAGAGGGAAAAAAATTATAGATCACCTGCACTCCACACACAGAGACGCGTACAAAGCTCTCCCTCGCCCTCCATTTGGTAAATCCGACCACAACTCTGTCCGCCTGATTCTTGCTTACAAGCAAAAATTTAAGCAGGAAGCACCAGTGACTCGGGCTATAAAAAAGTGGTCAGATGAAGCAGATGCTAAACTACAGGACTGTTTTGCTAGCACAGACTGGAACATGTTCCAGGATTCTTCCGATGGCATTGAGGGGTACACCACATCCGTCACTGGCTTTATCAATAAGTGCATCGATGACGTCGTCTCCACAGTGACTGTACGCACATATCCCAACCAGAAGCCATGGATACAGGCAACATTCGCATTGAGCTAAAGGGTAGAGCTGCCGCTTTCAAGGTGCGGGACTCCAACCCGGAAGCTTACAAGAAATCCTGCTATGCCCTGCAACGAACCATCAAACAAGCATCAATACAGGGCTAAGATTGAATCATACTACACCGGCTCCGATGCTCATCTTTTGTGGCAGGGCGTGTAAACTGTTACAAACTACAAAGGGAAGCACAACCGCGAGCTGCCCAGTGACATGAGCCTACCAGACGAGCTAAATCACTTCTATGCTTACTTCGAGGCAAGCAACACTGAGGCATGCATGAGAGCATCAGCTGTTCCGGACGACTGTGTGATCACGCTCTCCATAGCCTATGTGAGTAAGAACTTTAAACAGGTCAACATACACAAGGCTGCGGGGCCAGACAGATTACCAGGACGTGTGCTCCGGGCATGTGCTGACCAACTGGCAGGTGTCTTCACTGACGTTTTCAACATGTCCCTGATTGAGTCTGTAATACCAACATGTTTCAAGCAGACCACCATAGTCCCTGTGCCCAAGGACACAAAGGCAACCTGCCTAAATGACTACAGACCTGTAGCACTCACGTCCGTAGCCATGAAGTGCTTTGAAAGATTGGTAATGGCTCACATCAACACCATTATCCCAAATATCCTTGACCCACTCCAATTGTCATACCGCCCAAATAGATCCACAGATGATGCAATCTCTATTGCACTCCACACTGCCCTTTCCCCACCTGGACAAAAGGAACACTTACGTGAGAATGCTATTCATTGACTACAGCTCAGTGTTCAACACCATAGTACCCTCAAAGCTCATCACTAAGCTAAGGATCCTGGGACTAAACACCTCCCTCTGCAACTGGATCCTGTACTTCCTGACGGGCCGCCCCCAGGTGGTGAGGGTAGGTAACAGCACATCTGCCACGCTGATCCTCAACACTGGAGCTCCCCAGGGGTGCGTGCTCAGTCCCCTCCTCTACTCTCTGTTCACCCACGACTGCATGGCCAGGCACGACTCCAACACCGTCATTAAGTTTGCAGACGACACAACAGTGTAGGCCTGATCACCGACAACGACGAGACAGCCTATAGGGAGGAGGTCAGAGACCTGGCCGGGTGGTGCCAGAATAACAACCTATCCCTCAACATAACCAAGACTAAGGAGATGATTGTGGGATACAGGAAAAGGAGGACCGAGCACGCACCCATTCTCATCAACGGGGCTGTAGTGGAGCAGGTTGAGAGATTCAAGTTCCTTGGTGTCCACATCAGCAACAAACTAGAATGGTCCAAACACACCAAGACAATCATGAAGAGGGCACGACAAAGCCTATTCCCCCTCAGGAAACTAAAAACATTTGGCATGAGTCCTGAGCTCCTCAAAAGGTTCTACAGTTGCAACATCGAGAGCATCCTGATTGGTTGCATTACTGCCTGGTACGGCAACTGCAATTGCTTGGGGCAAAGTTGCCTGCCATCCAGGACCTCGACACCAGGCGGTGTCAGAGGAAGGCCCTAAAAATGGTCAAATACCACAGCCACCCCAGCTGTACATTTCAATGAAACATGGTGAAGCCCCAAAATTGCCCTCGCTAGAAGCATGTGTTTCAGACATAAGGAAGTGGATGGCTGCAAACTTTCTACTATTAAACTCGGACAAAACAGAGATGCTTGTTCTAGGTCCCAAGAAACAAAGAGATATTCTGTTGAATCTGACAATTAATCTTAATGGTTGTACAGTCGTCTCAAATAAAACTGTGAAGGACCTCGGCGTTACTCTGGACCCTGATCTCTCTTTTGAAGAACATATCAAGACCATTTCAAGGACATCTTTTTTCCATCTACGTAACATTGCAAAAATCAGAAACTTTCTGTCCAAAAATGATGCAGAAAAATTAATCCATGCTTTTGTCACTTCTAGGTTAGACTACTTGCAATGCTCTATTTTCCGGCTACCCGGATAAAGCACTAAATAAACTTCAGTTAGTGCTAAATACGGCTGCTAGAATCCTGACTAGAACCAAAAAATTTGATCATATTACTCCAGTGCTAGCCTCTCTACACTGGCTTCCTGTCAAAGCAAGGGCTGATTTCAAGGTTTTACTGCTAACCTACAAAGCATTACATGGGCTTGCTCCTACCTATCTCTCTGATTTGGTCCTGCCGTACATACCTACACGTACGCTACGGTCACAAGACGCAGGCCTCCTAATTGTCCCTAGAATTTCTAAGCAAACAGCTGGAGGCAGGGCTTTCTCCTATAGAGCTCCATTTTTATGGAACGGTCTGCCTACCCATGTCAGAGACGCAAACTCGGTCTCAACCTTTAAGTCTTTACTGAAGACTCATCTCTTCAGTGGGTCATATGATTGAGTGTAGTCTGGCCCAGGAGTGGGAAGGTGAACGGAAAGGCTCTGGAGCAACGAACCGCCCTTGCTGTCTCTGCCTGGCCGGTTCCCCTCTTTCCACTGGGATTCTCTGCCTCTAACCCTATTACAGGGGCTGGGTCACTGGCTTACTGGGGCTCTCTCATGCCGTCCCTGGAGGGGGTGCGTCACCTGAGTGGGTTGATTCACTGTTGTGGTCATCCTGTCTGGGTTGGCGCCCCCCTTGGGTTGTGCCGTGGCGGAGATCTTTGTGGGCTATACTCAGCCTTGTCTCAGGATGGTAAGTTGGTGGTTGAAGATATCCCTCTAGTGGTGTGGGGGCTGTGCTTTGGCAAAGTGGGTGGGGTTATATCCTTCCTGTTTGGCCCTGTCCGGGGTGACCTCGGATGGGGCCACAGTGTCTCCTGACCCCTCCTGTCTCAGCCTCCAGTATTTATGCTGCAGTAGTTTATGTGTCGGGGGCTGGGGTCAGTTTGTTATATCTGGAGTACTTCTCCTGTCCTATTCGGTGTCCTGTGTGAATCTAAGTGTGCGTTCTCTAATTCTCTCCTTCTCTCTTTCTTTTCTCTCTCGGAGGACCCGAGCCCTAGGACCTGAGCTCCAGGACTACCTGACATGATGACTCCTTGCTGTCCCCAGTCCACCTGGCCATGCTGCTGTTCCAGTTTCAACTGACCTGAGCCCTAGGACCATGCCCCAGGACTACCTGACATGATGACTCCTTGCTGTCCCCAGTCCACCTGGCCATGCTGCTGCTCCAGTTTCAACTTCCACCTGACTGTGCTGCTGCTCCAGTTTCAACTGTTCTGCCTTATTATTATTCGACCATGCTGGTCATTTATGAACATTTGAACATCTTGGCCATGTTCTGTTATAATCTCCACCCGGCACAGCCAGAAGAGGACTGGCCACCCCACATAGCCTGGTTCCTCTCTAGGTTTCTTCCTAGGTTTTGGCCTTTCTAGGGAGTTTTTCCTAGCCACCGTGCTTCTACACCTGCATTGCTTGCTGTTTGGGGTTTTAGGCTGGGTTTCTGTACAGCACTTTGAGATATCAGCTGATGTACGAAGGGCTATATAAATAAATTTGATTTGATTTGATTTGATTTGAGTTATAGACTGTTCTCTCTACTACTGCATGGCAAGCGGTACCGGAGTACCAAGTCAAGGACAAAAAGGCTTCTCGACAGTTTTTACCCCCAAGCCATAAGACAGGTAATCAAATGTTTATCATATATATATGCATAGTCACTTTAACTATACATTCATGTACATACTACCTCAATTGGGCTGACCAACCAGTGCTCTCGCACATTGGCTAACCGGGCTATCTGCATTGTGTCCCACCCACCACCTGTCAACCCCTCTTTTACGCTACTGCTACTCTCTGTTCATCCTTTATGCATAGTCACTTTAACCATATCTACATTTACATACTACCTCAATCAGCCTGACTTACCGGTGTATGTACGTAGCCTCGCTACTGTATACAGCCTGTCTTTTTACTGTTGTTTTTATTTCTTTACCTACCTATTGTTCACCTAATACCTTTTTTGCACTATTGGTTAGAGCCTGTAAGTAAGCATTTCACTGTAAGGTCTGTTGTATTCGGCGCACGTGACAAATACACTTTGATTTGATTTGAATCTTGATCTTACAGCAGTCATCTGTGGAAGGAGCAGAGAAAATAGAGGGATGGAGAGAGGCAACAATGTTGAGACGTTATATCTCTTTTCAATTTGATCAAGTTGTGCCCATTATCAAGACTTGGGTAGATGGTGTGACAAAAAATAAGCTATATTTCCATTATTATTTTTTATTTTAAGACGCTGGAACTTTAATCTCTGTATACATACAGACTGATGGTGTTGCCCCCCAACGGTGCTATTGTTTTTATTTTTGGACCCCGACGGTGTGAGACTCGTCAGAGCCAAGGTTCTGACAGCCATTGAAATGAGCCTACCGGTGATGCCACTATATATACGTACTGTAGGTAGTGTGAGGAGGGGAATCTTAATGAGGCACTAAAGAGGCTAAACACACACACACGTTTGTTTTACTATCCTTGTGGGTACCAAAACCCAAACCTTACTCTTAACCCTAAACCTAACTCCTAAACCTAACCCTAATTCTAACCCTAAACCTAACCCTTAAGCCTAAAATAGCATGTTTTCTTGTGGGGACCAGAAAATGTCCCCACTTCTCAGAATTGTCCTTGTTTTACTGTCCTTGTGAGGACTTCTGGTACCCACAAGGATAGTAAAACCAACACACACACACTCCACACACAATCCAAATGTCTCTAAGGAAAAGAATGCTATAGCGCCTTCTTTTGTTGTTCAAACAGCATCAGCGAGTCAGCCCGTTGTATCATTTATATTCAATACAGTGGTTTGTATAGATTAGTACAGGGCGCTCTGTAATTACCACAGGGTCCTCCACAGGGTGTTCTAATTACCACAGGGTGCTCCACAGGGTGCTCTGTAATTAACACAGGGTGCTCTGTAATTACCACAGGGTGCTCTGGGTGCTCTGTAATTAACACAGGGCTCTCCATAATCACCAGGGTGCTCTGTAATTACCACAGGGTGCTCTGTAATTACCACAGGGTGCTCTGGGTGCTCTGTAATTAACACAGGGTGCTCTGTAATTACCACAGGGTGCTCTGTAATTACCACAGGGTGCTCTGTAATTACCACAGGGTGCTCTGGGTGCTCTGTAATTAACACAGGGCTCTCCATAATCACCACAGGGTGCTCTGTAATTACCACAGGGTGCTCTGTAATTACCACAGGGTGCTCTGTAATTACCACAGGGTGCTCTGGGTGCTCTGTAATTAACACAGGGTGCTCTGTAATTACCACAGGGTGCTCTGGGTGCTCTGTAATTACCACAGGGTGCTCTGTAATTACCACAGGGTGCTCTGGATGCTATGTCATTAACACAGGGTTCTCCATAATCACCACAGGGTGCTCTGTAATTACCACATGGTGCTCCACCAGGTGCTCTGTAATCACCACAGGGTGCTCTGTAATTACCACATGGTGCTCCACAGGGTGCTCTGTAATTACCACATGGTGCTCCACAGGGTGCTCCATAGGGTGCTCTATAATCACCACAGGGTGCTCTGTAATTACCACAGGGTGTTCTGTAACACTATGCTAGTTATGAACCTGTCTCTATATACTCTGTCACGAGACCATTCTTCCTGGCTCTTGAGATGGTTATAATAGAGGTAAATAAAGACTGCAAATAGAAAATTCACCACCAGTTGACGTAAACCAGCATCATTGAATGCGAACTCATGTGCAAATATAAAGTGGTATGGTGTGTGCATGCTTTGTCAAAGCCTGATTTCTACAGCAGTATAGAGTAGCATATATGTACCTTATGAGCATCATTGTTGAGGATCAGGGATGTGAGCACGGGCTTATACTACCATTTAAGGTCAGACTGCCATGTGTTGCCTATGGTGCCTTTCTCAGTCTCTCACCTAAACATCTTGTGAGTGGTGACACCTTGCAGGAGCTTCCAGCCATCATGATCTATGACTCACAGCAGAAACATGGAATTCAGATAGGGAGAATCTAAAGAGCATGCCCAAATTAGCCGGCTGCTTTACACTTCATACAAGGGTGCAACTTTCACTGGGGATGGGGGGGACTTGACCCCCCACACACACATTCTGAAATTGCATTTTTGTCCCCCAGATTTATCATTGCACTGTGATACAAAAAGCGTCTTCAGTGTGCTTTAGGACCATGCGGACGCCTCAGAGTGGACGGGCAGGCTATTTTGCAGTTTCAGTCAGCTGGATTAAGGACCGCACGGATACCACAGAGCGGACGGACAGTCTGTGTGAAGGAAAAGCTATTATTATAGGACCAGCACGATGCTGCTGTCTTCATCTGCGGTCTTTGTGTGTTGCGCTTTTTCCTCCAGGTCGTAAAAGCAAGCAGAGCAGAAACTGGCTACTTTTTATTTGACTGATTTAGCTGGCAAGGTAACAGCTGTTTGACTTAACGGGAAAAAAGGTATTTATTCCCAGTGCTGAGCTTGTAGTGTAACTGACAACGTTAGCTAATGTTTTATCCCCTCTCAACTGAAGTTCTGTCTGAAGAGAATTAACTAGCTAGCTATCTAGTAGCTACCACAGCCAGTTCAGCTCTAGACTCTAGCTATCTGTCAGGTAGTAGCATCAAACAGCTGTTGTGTGTATGGAAATGTTTTGTAGCTTTTTTGTCCCGTTTTAACAAGTAAATTAACTTGGCAAGTTTTCGCCAGTTGATGTACCATTTGGAGCTAATCAAAAGTTGGCTAACGTTAGCTAACTAGCTAGCTCACTAACTTTAGTTATTAATTTTTGCCTCAATCACACTAGATCTGAATCAGACGGTGAACCAAGTGGCCAAACGATTGAAGACCGATATTCAGATTTTTTTGACAGTGCAATGTCGAGTCAGTAAAACAATGTAACATTATTGATATGTCAGTTTCCCTAGCTAATTCCCTACTTTTCACACTGACACGGTATAAACAGCTCTAAAGGCTACACTGTCATGGTGCACAGTCACTACACAACACTGTGCTCATCCTGTCTTAGCAGGATCAGATGGTGATAGGTGTCCCTACAGGGTCAGACAACCAGGGAAGACCAGTCTACGGAGCTCAGGTTCATTTAGCAGTATATTATAAGAATCAGTGAATGGATACAATTGTTTACATTTTTACATTTTTTAAATCACCTTTATTTAACCAGGTCAGCTAGTTGAGAACAAGTTCTCATTTACAACTGCGACATGGCCAAGATAAAGCAAAGCAGTGCGACATAAACAACAACACAGAGTTACACATGGAATAAACAAGCATACAGTCAATAACACAATAGAAAAAAAAGAAAGTCTATATACAGTGTGTGCAAATGGCGTGAGGAGGTAAGGCAATAAATAGGCGATCGTAACGAAGTAATTACAGATTAGCAAATTAACACTGGAGTGATAGATGAGCAGATGATGATGTGCAAGTAGAAATACTGGTGTGCAAAAGAGCAGAAAAGTAAATAAAAACAATATGGGGATGAGGTAGGTAGATTGGGAGGGCTACTTACAGATGGGCTATGTACAGCTGCAGTGATCGGTTAGCTGCTCAGATAGCTGATGTTTAAAGTCTGTGAGGGAAATATAAATATAAGTCTCCAGCTTCAGCAATTTTTTTTTTTGTTTCAGTCATTGGCAGCAGAGAACTGGAAGGAAAGGCGGCCAAAGGAATGTTCCATCTTTAATTGATGGGTAGGCTACAGTCTGGGATATGGGAATAATGGTCATTTCAGTTATTGAACCATTGATTTTATTCTTGAATAATATAATGTATAAATGTACAGCAAGGTCATTCTTTGTCATGCCTCATCTGAGCAGGATCAGATGGTGACGGGGTCTCAGCAGGGTCAGGCAACCAGGGAAGACCAGTCTGTGATGGAGCTGAGATGCAGCAAACACTGGACCAACCAGAAGCTTCAAAGATTGAAACAATTTTACGACAGTCTGTTAACCTCAAGTTGATTTTCAAACTGTATCAAGGGTTAATAGAGGCTTACCGATGTATGTGAAGAAGACATGGGAGACACTATCTGTGATGATGATGATGAATAGATACAGACATATTTGAATACCCAGTCATGTTCATATAATCTCAGACATAAATTACTGCAGTTTAAGAATATCCAATCAATTGTTCAAAAGAAAGACTACTCTTGGTTGACCAAGATTTATTTTAGTTGGGGACAACCCTAGTAGAAATTCAGGAAATTAGCTTTACTGTAGATGCCCAGGTTATGCCCCCCACTTCTAAAACAAAAGTTGTGCCCATGATTTATATTACAGCTGACCCACTATCACCTGGAGAGAAAGAGAGCGATGGAGACAGTAAGAGAGAAAGAGAGTGAGAGAGAAAGAGAGAGATGGAGATAGAGAGAGAGTGAGAGAGAGAGAGATGGAGACAGAAAGAGAGAATGAGAGAGATGTGGAGACAGAAAGAGAGAATGAGAGAGAGATGTGGAGACAGAAAGAGAGAATGAGAGAGATGTGGAGACAGAAAGAGAGATGTGGAGAGAGAGAGATGGAGACAGAAAGAGAGAGTGAGAGAGATGTGGAGACAGAAAGAGAGATGTGGAGAGAGAGAGATGGAGACAGAAAGAGAGAGTGAGAGAGCAAGATATGTGGAGAGAAAGATGGAGACAGAAAGAGAGAGAAAGAGAAAGAGAGAGATGGAGACAAAGAGAGAGAAAGAGAAAGAGAGAGATGGAGACAAAGAGAGAAAGAGAGATGAGACAAAGAGAGAATGAGAGAGATGTGGAGACAGAAAGAGAGAGAGAGAGCAAGAGATGTGGAGAGAGAGATGGAGACAGAAAGAGAGAAAGAGAGAGATGGAGACAAAGAGCGAGAGAGAGAGATGGAGACAGAAAGAGAGAATGAGAGAGATGTGGAGACAGAAAGAGAGAATGAGAGAGATGTGGAGACAGAAAGAGAGATGTGGAGAGAGAGAGAAAGAGAGAGATGGAGACAGAAAGAGAGAGTGAGAGAGAAAGAGATGTGGAGAGAGAGATGGAGACAGAAAGAGAGAGAGAGAGAAAGAGAGAGATGGAGACAGAGAGAGAGAGAGAGATGGAGACAGAAAGAGAGAATGAGAGAGATGTGGAGACAGAAAGAGAGAGTGAGAGAGAGAGAGATGGAGACAGAAAGAGAGAGTGAGAGAGAAAGAGTGGAAGTGAGTTAGGGAGGGGGGGAGAGAAAGAAAAGTCCTTCAGGAGTTGAGAGAAAGAGAGAGAGACAGGCAGCGGATGGTAACGCAGGTGAAACCATTTCATCATCTCCGGCTCGACTAAATGGAAGTGACCAGCTGTTGACAGAGTGACAGAAAAGCAGGCTAAGTGAAGCGTATATATAGTTGCTGTATGGATTGCATAAATTACTGTGAATCATTTGGCTCGGAGACCTAATAGACATGAGAAGTACAACTTCTCATTAGAGAAGGTGAAGCAGGCCATTAGACAGAAGTCCCGGAGGACTAGTGATTGGCTAGGGAATCCAGTCTACACAGTTGGTTTCCCAGGTCTAAATTAGATAGCAATTAAGAGAAAAGAAGGAAAACCAGCGGACACTGTGGTCCTCCACGAGTTGACTTTCTCCAAAGCTATAAGGATGACAGTCCGTGATGGAGGAAGCATCCTGGTGGATTATGGGTAAAAGGACATTGAAGACACATACTACAAGCTAAACTCTCCTATTCCCTCGCAATGCAAGGTCAACATATACTGAGTGTACCACACATTAAGAACACCTTCCTAATATTGAGTTTACATCAGAACAGCCTGAATTTGTTGGGATATGGACTCTACAAGGTGTCGAAAGCATTCCACAGGGATGCTGGCCCATGTTGACTCCAATGCTTCCCACAGTTGTGTGAAGTTGGCTGGATGGCCTTTGGGTGATGGACCATTCTTAATACACATGGGAAACTGTTGAGCGTGAAAAACCTAGCATTTTTTGTCTTGCCCATTCACCCTCTGAATAGCACACATACACAATCCATGTCTCAATTGTTGCAAGGCTTAAAAATCCTTCTTTAACCTACAGTGTTTCCTCTCCTTCAACTACACTGATTGAGGTGGATTTCACAAGTGATATCAATAAGGGATCATAGCTTTCACCTGGTCAGTCTATGTCATGGAAAGGGCAGGTGTCCTTAATCTTTATATACTCACTGTATAGAAAAGCTCCCAATCCATCGCAGTGGTCTTCACTCCACGTCCGTAAATAGAAGTAAACAGTACAGTAGGGTCACTCTCTGAATCGACTCTTTAGATGGCTCTCAGGAGAATTACGACAAAAAAGTGAAATCACTTCAGTGGCTTGGGGCTGCTTGGCAGACTGATTTAGTGGCACTGGCTTAGTATAGATTTAGCGGCACTCTTACCGATAAACAGTAGAATACCTGACACTATGAGTCTAAAATGTGTCTTTGACTTGAGTCAATTACCAGATTGTGCTGGAAGGAAGCAAACGCCAGTCATTAGCTCTATGACAGCTGAGGTCAGAGCCTGTACTGATCTAGTGTGACGTGACCACACCTTGTTTTTCTCTGGTCAGTATCTCATGACTACCTGCTGCTTCCGAACCACTTCCATGCTGGCACGACAGCTCACACCCTGAAAGGGATGAGTGAGAAGACAAACCACCTCCTCCACTGTTGCGCCCTCTCTCTATTTAAGCACATTACACAGATTTCACAGTTTCAAGGTACGTTGTGCCAGCTCTTGTAACTTCAAGCTTAATATGTCATAATACAGGAACAAATAAGGACAAAAGGTGAACCTTTGTTTGGCTGATGAACCTTTTTACTGTAACAGAGAGGATTACACCTCTGTCTGCCCCGGTCACAGTGTTGTGTGTCTGTTCTGTTGTCGTTGTGTGTAGGAGGTGCTGGGGGACAAACAGCTGGGGTCTCCCTTAAGTACTGTGGTGGCCGGTAAACACTACAGAAGCTGCTCCGGTTGTGGACAGCATCTCACCAAACCTGGCCCGGTTCCTAGAAACAACACAGCATGGAATGGAGAGTCCTTGAGATAACATTCCAAGTTTGGTGTGAGTGCGTGTAAGGGAGAGAGCGAGTGTGTGTGTGTGTGTGTGTGTGCGTGTGTGTGTGTGTGTGTGTGTGTGTGTGTGTGTCTGTGTGTATGAGTGTCTGTGCTGTGGGTTGGCGTGCGCGTGATTGAGTTTGTGTGTGTGTATGCACTTGTGTATGTGTGTGATTGGACTGCAGTATTATCCATTGACTCCATGCTGGGGCTTGGAAGCGGAGAGAGAGTTGGTCACTGGCTGGGATCACAGCAGTTACCAGAGGTCATCCCTCAGCCCGTTACTCTACACTGTGGGAGCTGACTTGGATGACATCATACAGAAGGAACACTCACAGACCTCAGTCAATGCCCCTACAACACACTAAGGTCCACTTGCTCAACCCTACAAGTTCAGTCAAAGTTTGGTTGATGTAAGAACAATCCCTCTCCTAGCTCAGTTTATATGATCCCACTTCTTGTCCACCTCTTATTTGTTAAAACCATGGCCTGCCCGTCACTGGAACGACAACCAAACTTGGGATGGGGGATGTTTTAGCGGGTGGAATAGTGGAGAACAATTGGAGATTTACTTAGTAGCAATGCAAATATCAAGGTACAGCTATATGGAAACTTTTTAATGGTAAGTTTACAAACATATATTAAATAGAATTTAAACTTGTATCTCATTATGGTAAATGGTCAAATCAGTGAAGCCACTTATAATTGTAATGAATTAGCAGATAATATGAGAAGACGATCAGTATTTACCTGGCTGAAAGAGAAGGAATATAATATCTATTGTTTACAGAAAACTCACTAAACATTTTAAATGAAGTTGTGTGGGAAATGGACTGAGCAAAGAAACTCAAAAGGGGTAATGATATGTCCAAACAGATCTGCAAAGTAGACGGATTATTTCAAAAACGTTATTAGACCATAAACAGATTTGGCTCATTAATCTATAATGTCCAAATAATGATGATCCACGCTTCTTTGAAAATATATATAATAATTTATCAAGCCTACAAGCAATACAGAATTATTATTATGGTGGGAGATTATAAGTGTGGTTTTAAATACCTCGATGGACAGTACATTTAATCACACTAAAAACTATCACCCTCATGCCCTTAAGGAAATCACGAATGTCATGGATATGTTGGAACTAGTGAATAAACTCAGCAAAAACAGAAACCTCTTCTCACTGTCAACTGCGTTTATTTTCAGCAAACTTAACATGTGTAACTATTTGTATGAACATAACAAGATTCAACAACTGAGACATAAACTGAACAACTTCCACAGACATGTGACTAACAGAAATGGAATAATGTGTCCATGAACAAAGGGGGTGTGTCAAAATCAAAAGTAACAGTCAGTATCTGGTGTGGCCACCAGCTGCATTAAGTACTGCAGTGCATCTCCTCCTCATGGACTGCACCAGATGTTCCAGTTGTTGCTGCAAGATGTTACCTCACTCTTCCACCAAGGCACCTGCAAGTTCCCGGTCATTTCTGGGGGGAATGGCCCTAGCCCTCACCCTCCGATCCAACAGGTCCCAGACGTGCTCAATGGGATTGAGATCTGGGCTCTTCACTGGCCATGGCAGAACACTGACATTCCTGTCTTGCAGGAAATCACGCACAGAACGAGCAGTATGGCTGGTGGCATTGTCATGCTTGAGGGTCATGTCAGGATGAGCCTGCAGGAAGGGTATCACATGAGGGAGGAGGATGTCTTCCCTGAAACGCACAGCGTTGAGATTGCCTGCAATGACAATAAGCTCAGTCCGATGATGCTGTGACACATCACCCCAGACCATGACGGACCCTCCACCTCCAAATCTATCCCACTCCAGAGTACAGGCCTCGGTGTAACGTTCATTCCTTTGATGATAAACGTGAATCCTACCATCACCTCTGGTGAGACAAAACTATGACTTGTCAGTAAAGTTCACTTTTTGCCAGTCCTATCTGGTCCAGGGTTTGTGCCCATAGGCGATGTTGTTGCTGGTGATGTCTGGTGAGGACCTGCCTTACAACAGGCCTACAAGCCTTCAGTCCAGCCTCTCTCAGCCTATTGCGGACAGTCTGAGTAATAATTGGCATATACAGTACATTTCTCTTACAGAATTTCCACATGGGAAAGGATATTGGAAATGTAGTCAAAGCCTATTGGATGATAACTTGTTTTTAACTAGGACAGAATCATTTATAACTGACATTTTCCAACATAACATAGGTACAGCAGATCCCCTTATTGTATGGGACATTTTTAAATGTGCTTTTAGAGACCGTGGCAATTCAGTACTCATCTTTAAAACAAAAGCAATTTAGGTCAAAAGAGTTCATATTAACAAAGGAAATAGAAGGACTAACCATAGAGGCACAGAATACGTTTGAGGGGGAAAAAATTGAGGAACTTATTCAAGAAAGATCAAGTGTAATATAATATCAAAATAAATCAAACTAGATGGAATATGGGGAAAAGGCACCTAATTATTTTTTAATCATCAACATAGAAATGCTACCAAAAATAATTTACTGAAACTTGTTACAAATGACAGTCACACATGATTCACTAAATTATATTTTGAAAGAGAAAACAAAGTATTTCAAGCATATGTGTATATTTGTAAACAACAGCTGGTGCGCGAAATCTAAGAGTAAGGAAGTCTCAAGGTTTTGCTCGGCTGAGGTAGAGTATCTCATGATAAGCTGTAGACCACACTATTTACCTAGAGAGTTTTCATTTATATTCTTCGTAGCTGTCTATTTACCACTACAAACCGATGCTGGCACTAAGACCGCACACAATGAGCTGTATACAACCAAAAGCAAACAGAAAAACGCTGGCCGGGGAGTTTAATGCAGTGAAGCTTAAATCCGTTTTACCAAATTTCTACCAGCATGTTAAATGTGCAACCAGAGGGAAAAAAACTCTAGACCACCTTTACACTACACACAGAGACGCGTAAAAAGCTCTCCCTCGTCCTCCATTTGGCAAATCTGACCATAATTCTATCCTCCTGCTTACGAGCAAACACAAATGCAGAAAGCACCAGTGACTCGGTCAATAAAGAAGTGGTCAGATGAAGCAGATGCTAAGCTACAGGACTGTTTTGCAGCACAGACTGGAATATGTTCCGGGATTCTTCTGATGGCATGGAGGAGTACACCTCTTCAGTCACTGGCTTCATCAATAAGTCCATCGATGATGTTGTCCCCACAGTTACTGTACGAACATACCCCAACCAGAACCCATGGATTACAGGCAACATCTGCACTGAGCTAAAGGGTAGAGCAGCTGCTTTCAAGGAGCGGGTCTCTAACCCGGGAAGCTTATAAGAAATCCCACTATGCCCTCCGACGAACCATCAAACAGGCTAAGTGTCAATACACTGGCTCCAACGCTTGTCGGTTGTGGCAGGGCTTGCAAACTATTATAGACTACAAAGGGAAGCACAGCCGCCAGCTGCCCAGTGACACGAGCCTACCAGACGAGCTAAATTACTTCTATGCTCACTTCGAGACAAACAAAGCTGTATGTTAGAGAGCATCAGCTATTCCGGACGTCAGTGTGATCACGCTCTCTGTGGTCGATGTGAGTCAGACCTTTAAACAGGTCACAAGGCCGCGGGGCCAGATGGATTACCAAGACGTGTACTCCGAGCATGCATGGATTAACTGGAAAGTGTCTTCACTGACATTTTCAACCTGTCCCTGACTGAGTCTGTAATACCAACATGTTTCAAGCAGACAGCCATAGTCCCTGTGCCCAAGAACACTAAGGTAACCTGCCTAAATGACTACCGACCTGTAGCACTCACATCTGTAGACATGAAGTGCTTTGAATGGCTGGTCATCAACACCATTATCCCAGAAACCATAGACCCACTCCAATTTGCATACCGCCTCAACAGATCCACAGATGATGCAATCTCTATTGCACTCCACACTGCCCTTTCCCACCTGGAAAAAAGGAACACCTATGTGAGAATGCTATTGATTTACTACAGCTCAGTGTTCAACACCTTAGTGCCCTCAAAGCTCATCACTAAGCTAAGGACCCTGGGACTAAACACCTCCCTCTGAAACTGGATCCTGGACTTCCTGACAGGCCACCCCCAGGTGGTAAGGGTAGGTAACAACACATCAGCCACACTGATCCTCAACACAGGGGCCCCTCAGGGGTGCGTGCTCAGTCCCCTCCTGTACTCCCTGTTCACTCATGACTGCATGGCCAGGCACGACTCCAACACAACAGCCTGATCACCGATAATGAGGAGACATCCTATAGGCAGGAGGTCAGAGACCTGGCCGTGTGGTGCCAGGATAACAACCTCTCCCTCAACGTGATCAAGACAAAGGAGATGATTGTGGACAACAGGAAAAGGAGGACCGAGCCCACCCCTATTCTCATCAACAGGGCTGTAGTGGAGCAGGTTGAGAGCTTCAAGTTCCTTGGTGTCCACATCACCAACAAACTATCATGGTCCAAACACTCCAAGACAGTTGTGAAGACGGCACGACAAAGCCTATTCCCCCTCAGGAGACTGAAAAGATTTGGCATGGGTCCTCAGATCCTCAAAAAGTTCTACAGCTGCACCATTGAGAGCCTCCTGACTGGTTGCATCACTGCCTGGTATGGCAACTGCTCAGCCTCCGACCGCAAGGTACTACAGAGGGTAGTGCGAACGGCCCAGTACATGACTGGGCCAAGCATCCTGCCATCCAGGACCTCTATACCAGGCGGTGTCAGAGGAAGGCCCTAAAAACCCTAGTCATAGACTGTTCTCTCTGCTACAGCACGGCAAGTGGTACCGGAGCGCCAAGTCTAGATCCGAGAGGCTTCTTCACAGCTTCTACCCCCAAGCCATAGGACTCCTGAACAGCTAATCAAATGGCTACCCACACCCCTCTCTCCCCTCTTTTACGCTGCTGCTTCTCTCTGTTTATTATCTACGCATAGTCACTTTAACTCGACCTACATGTACATATTACCTCAATTACTTTAACTAACTTGTGCCCCCGCACATTGACTCTGTACCGGTACCCCCTTTTATATAGCCTCGCTATTGTTATTTTTCTGCTTCTCTTTAATTCTTTGTTGTTTTATTTTTTACTTAACACTTATTTGACTTAAAACTGCATTGTTGGTTAAGGGCTTGTAAGTATGCATTTCACTGTTAGGTCTTCACCTGTTGTATTCGGCGCATGTGACAAATACTATTTTATTTTATTTGGAATTAAGATGAGGGGTGGTAGGGTTAGGGGAACATACTAAAGGAAAATATATTTTATGTACGGTGCATTCGGAAAGTATTCAGACCCCTTGACTTTTTCATTTTTTAAAATGTTACAGCCTAATTCTAAAATTGATTAAATACATGTTTTTCCTCATCAATCTACACACAATACCACATAATGACAAAGCGAAAACTGGTTTTAAGAAATGTTTTCCAATTTATTCAAAAAACGAAACAGAAATACCCTTTTTACATCAGTATTTAGACCTCCTGTTTCCATTGATCATCCTTGAGATGTTTCTACAACTTGATTGGAGTCCACCTGTGGTAAATGCAATTGATTGGACATTATTTGGAAAGGCACACACCTGTCTATATACAGTGCCTTGCAAAAGTATTCACCCCTTTGGCATTTTTCCTATTTTGTTGCATTACAACCTGTAATTTAAATAGATTTTATTTGGATTTCAATGGACATACAATGTAATGGACATACAAAAAATGGTCAAAATTGGTGAAGTGAAATGAAAAAAATAACTTGTTAAAAAAAAAAATCTAAAAAAAATTTTAACTGAAAAGGGATGTGTGCATATGTATTCACCCCTTTGCTATGAAGCTCCTAAATAAGATCTGGTGCAACCAATTACTTTCAGAAGTCACATAATTTGTTAAATAAAGTCCACCTGTGTGCAATCTAAGTGTCACATAATCTGTCACATGATCTCAGTATATATACATACCTGTTCTGTAAGGCCCCAGAGTCTGCAACACCACTATGTAAGGGGCACCACCAAGCAAGCGGCACCATGAAGACCAAGGAGCTTTCCAAACAGGTCAGGGACAAAGTTGTGGAGAAGTACAGATCAGGATTGGGTTATAAAAAATATCAGAAACTTTGAACATCCCACGGAGCACCATTAAATTCATTATTTAAAAAATGTAAGAATATGGCACCACAACAAACCTGCCAAGAGAGGGCCGTCCACCAATTCTCACGCACCAGACAAGGAAGGCATTAATCAGAGGCAACAAAGAGACCAAAGATAACTCTGAAGGAGCTGCAAAGCTACACAGCGGAGATTAGAGTATCTGTCCATAGGACCACTTTAAGCCGTACACTACACAGAGCTGGGCTTTACAGAAGAGTGGCCAGAAAAAAGCCATTGCATAAGAAAAAAAATAAGCAAACACGTTTGGTGTTCGCCAAAAGGCACGTGGGAGACTCCGCAAGTATATGGAAGATGGTACTCTGCTTAGATGAGACTAAAATTGAGCTTTTTGCCATCAAGGAAAACGCTATGTCTGGTGCAAATCCAACACCTCTCATCACACCGAGAACACCATCCCCACAGTGAAGCATGGTGGTGGCAGCATCATGTTGTGGGTATGTTTTTCATTGGCAGGGACTGGGAAACTGGTCAGAATTGAAGGAATTAGGGCGCTAAATACAGGGAAATTCTTGAGGAAACCATTTTCAGTCTTCAAGAGATTTGAGACTGGGACGGAGGTTCACCTTCCAGCCGGATAATGACCCTAAGCATACTGCTGAAGCAACACTCAAGTGGTTTAAGGGGAAACAATTACATTTATTGGAAGGGCCTAGTCAAAGCCCAGACCTCAATCAGATTGACAATCTGTGGCATGACTTAAAGATTGCTGTACGCCAGTGGAATCCATCCAACTTGAAGGAGCTGGAGCAGTTTTGCCTTGAAGAATGGGCAAAAATCCCAGTGGCTAGATGTGCCAAGCTTATGGAGACATACCCCAAGAGACTTACAGCTGTAATTGCTGCAAAAGGTGGCTCTACAAAGTATTGACTTTGGGGGGGAATAGTTTTGCACGTTCAAGTTTTCCGTTTTTTTGTCTTATTTCTCGTTTGTTTCACACAAAAAAATATTTAGCATCTTCAAAGTGGTAGGCATGATGTCTAAATCAAATGACACGAACCCCACAAAAATCTATTTTAATTCCAGGTTGTAAGGCAACAAAATAGGAAAAATGCCAAGGGGAGTGAATACTTTCGCAAGACACTGTAAGGTCCCATAGTTGACAGTGCATGTCAAAGCAAACCCAAGCCATGAGGTCGAAGGAATTGTCCGTAAATCTCAGAGACAGGATTGTGGGGGAAGGCCACCAAAACATGTCTGCAGCATTGAAGGTCCCCAAGAACTCAATGGCCTCCATCATTCTTAAATGAAAGAAGTTTGGGACCACCAAGACTCTTCCTAGAGCTGGCCGCCCAGCCAAACTTAGCAATCGGGGGAGGAAGGCCTTGGTCTGGGAGGTGACTAAGAACCCGATGGTCACTCTGACAGAGCTCCAGAGTTCCTCTGTGGAGATGGGAGAACCCTCTAGAAGGACAACCATCTCTGCAGTATTCCACCAATCAGGCCTTTATGGTAGAGTGGCCAGACGGAAGCCACTCCTCAGTAAATGGCACATGACAGCCTACTTGTAGTTTGCCAAAAGGCACCTAAAGTACGCTCAGACCATGAGAAACAAAATTCTCTTTGGCCTAAATACCAAGCATCACATCTGGTTGAAACCTGGCAACATTCCTACGGTGAAGCATGGTAGTGGCAACAGCATTCAGGGGGGATTTTCATTTTTTTTTTCTATAAACCTGTTTTTGCTTTGTCATTATGGAGTGATGAGGAAAAAAATAAGAATTAGAATAAGGCTGTTAGAAAATGTTGGAAATGTCATGGGGTCTGAATACTTTCCGTAGGCACTGTATATGTAACTATGTGCGCTGAGAGTCAGGAAGCAAGTTCAGGGAGTGACTGTTTTAATAAAATTAACTGAACGCAATACAAAACAAGAAACACTAACAGCACACAGACATGAAACTGAAACAATGACGCCTTGGGAAGGAACCAAAGGGAGTGACATATATAGGGAAGGTAATCAGGGAAGTGATGGGGTCCAGGTGAGTCTGATGACACGCAGGTGCGTGTAACCATGGTGACAGGTGTCCGCCATTAACGAGCAGCCTGGCGACCTAGACGCCGGAGAGGGAACACACGTGACAGTATACAGTTGAAGTCTGAAGTTTACATACACCTTAGCCAAATACATTTAAACTCAGTTTTTCACAATTCCTGACATTCAATCCTCATAAAAATTCCCTGTTTTAGGTCACTTTATTTTAATAATGTGAAATGTCAGAATAATAATAGAGAGATGTCAGGGTCAGGGTGTGATGTGGGGTGGGCATTCTATGCTTTGTTTTCTATGTTTCTTTATTTCTATGTTTCGGCCGGGTATGGTTCTCAATCAGGGACAGCTGTCTATCGTTGTCTCTGATTGGGAATCATACCTAGGTAGCCCTTTTCCCCTCCTTTCAGTGTGGGTAGTTGACTTGTGTTAGTGGCACTTAGCCCTGTAAGCTTCACGGTTGGGTATCTTGTTTCTTGTTTTGTTGGCGTCATTCTAGAATAAAGGAAAATGTACGCTCATCACGCTGCACTTTGGTCCACTTCTTTTGACGGCCGTGACAAGATAATTATTTTTTTCAGCTTTTATTTCTTTCATCACATCCCCAGTGGGTCAGAAGTTTACATACACTCAATTAGTATTTGATAGCATTGCCTTTAAATTGTTTAACTTGGGTCAAACGTTTTGGGTAGCCTTCCACAAGATTCCCACAATGAGTTGGGTGAATTTTTGCCCATTCCTCCTGACAGAGCTGGTGTAACTGAGTCAGGTTTGTATAGGATTGAGGTCAGGGCTTTGTGATGGCCACTCCAATACCTTGACTTTGTTGTCCTTAAGCCATTTTGCCACAACTTTGGAAGTTTGCTTGGGGTCATTGTCCATTTGGAAGACCCATTTGCAACCAAGCTTAACTTCCTGACTGATGTCTTGAGATGTTGCTTCAATATATCCACAATTTTCCTACGTCATGATGCCATCTATTTTGTGAAGTGCACCAGGCCCTCCTGCAGCAAAGCACCCCCACAACATGATTCTGCCAACCCCGTGCTTCAGGGTTGGGATGGTGTTCTTCGGCTTGCAAGCATCCCCCTTTTTCCTCCAAACATAATCAAGGTCATTATGGCCAAACAGTTCTATTTTTGTTTCATGAGACCAGAGGAAATTTTCCAAAAGGTACGATATTTGTCCCCATGTGCAGTTGCAAACCGTAGTCTAGCTTTTTTATGGTGGTTTTGGAGCAGTGGCTTCTTCCTTGCTGAGCGGCCTTTCAGGTTATGTTAATATAGGACTTACTGTGCATATAGATACTTTTGTACCCGTTTCCTCCATCTTCACAAGGTCCTTTGTTGTTGTTCTGGGATTGATTTGCACTTTTCGCACCAAAGTACGTTAATCTCAAGGAGAGAGAACGTGTCTCCTTCCTGAGCGGTATGACGGCTGTGTGGTCCCATGGTGTTTATACTTGCGTACTATTGTTTGTACAGATGAATGGGGTACCTTCAGGCGTTTGGAAATTGCTCCCAAGGATGAACCAGACCACTTTTTTCTGAGGTCTTGGCTAACTTCTTTTGATTTTTTGATGTCAAGCAAAGAGGCACTGAGTTTGAAGGTAGGCTTTGAAATACATCCACAGGTAAACAAACCTCCAAATGACTCAAATGATGTCTATTAGCCTATCAGAAGCTAAGAAGAATTTTCCAAGCTGTTTAACGGCACAGTCAACTTAGTGCATGTACATTTCTGACCCACTGGAATTGTGATACAGTGAATAATAAGTGAAATAATCTGTCTGCAAACAATTGTTGTAAAAAATTACTTGTGCCATGCACAAAGTAGATGTCCTAACCGACTTGCCAAAACTATAGTCTGTTAGCAAGAAATTTGTGTGGTTGAAAATCAAGTTTTAATGACTCCAACCTAAGTGTATGTAAACTTCAACTGTGTATATAGAGTGGGGCAAAAAAAGTATTTAGTCAGCCACCAATTGTGCAAGTTCTCCCACTTAAAAAGATGAGAGAGGCCTGTAATTTTCATCATAGGTACACTTCAACTATGACAGACAAAATGAGAAAAAAAATCCAGAAAATCACATAGTAGGATTTTTAATTAATTAATTTGCAAATTATGGTAGAAAATAAGTATCTGGTCACCTACAAACAAGCAAGATTTCTGTCTCTCACAGACCTGTAACTTCTTCTTTACGAGGCTCCTCTGTCCTCCACTCGTTACCTGTATTAATGGCACCTGTTTGAACTTGTTATCAGTATAAAAGACACCTGTCCACAACCTCAAACAATCACACTCCAAACTCTACTATGGCCAAGACCACTGAGCTGTCAAAGGACACCAGAAACAAAATTGTAAACCTGCACCAGGCTGGGAAGACTGAATCTGCAATAGGTAAGCAGCTTGGTTTGAAGAAATCAACTGTGGGAGCAATTATTAGGAAATGGAATACATACAAGACCACTGATAATCTCCCTCAATCTGGGGCTCCACGCAAGATCTCACCCCGTGGGGTCAAAATGATCACAAGAACGGTGAGCAAAAATCCCAGAACCACATGGGGGGACCTAGTGAATGACCTGCAGAGAGCTGGGACCAAAGTAACAAAGCCTACCATCAGTAACACACTACGCCGCCAGGGACTCAAATCTTGCAGTGCCAGACGTGTCCCCCTGCTTAAGCCAGTACATGTCCAGGCCCGTCTGAAGTTTGCTAGAGAGCATTTGGATGATCCAGAAGAAGATTGGGAGAATGTCATATGGTCAGGTGAAACCAAAATATAACTTTTTGGTAAAAACTCAACTCGTCGTGTTTGGAGGACAAAGAATGCTGAGTTGCATCCAAAGAACACCATACCTCAGACACATTTTATTAAAAATGACACCGACAAAACAAAGAACAAAACCAAACCGTGAAGCTTTGGGCTATGTGCCATGAACAAAGTCAATGTTAACTTCCCACAAAACAGGTGGGGGAAAAGGGTACCTAAGTATAGTTCTCAATCAGAGACAACGATAGACTGCTGCCTCTGATTGAGAACCACGCCCAGCCAAACACATAGAAATAGAAAATCATAGAAAAAAGGACATAGAATGCCCACCCTAGTCACACTCTGGCCTAACTAAAATAGAGAATAAAAAGCCTCTCTATGGCCAGGGCGTGACAACACCTGGCGACCATGTCAGCATGCACTGTGCCCAACCCGCCAGAGGAGTCACTGGTGCGCAATGGGACAAGGACATCCCTGCCGGCCAAACCCTCCCCTAACCCGGAAGACTCTGGGCCAATTGTGCGCCGCCCCATGGGCCTCCCAGTCGCGGCCAGCTGCGACAGAGCCTGGACTCAAACCCAGAATCTCTAGTTGCATAGCTAGCATTGCGATGCAGTGCCTTAGACCACTGCGCCACTCGGGAGGCCCTGCACTGTGTATATATTTTTATATATTTACCAAAAACTATATGGGGGATTGGAAATGATGCATACAATTTTATTGATGGAAGCTACAATCTATATGCAGCATTAAATCTGATCTACCCCCTAAAAAATAAATAAAATAATTATAAATACATGGCCCTGGTTCTGTTCACATGTTTATTATATAAACCACACCACTGGCAGTTAATATGC